>NC_141546.1:103537500-103687500 GCF_021556685.1 Rattus norvegicus
CAGGACAATAATACAGCTTTGAAAGGAAAACCACACATACACTCACTATAGATATCCAGCAATCTTACTTCTAAGTACCTACAAGGAGGCTTAAAAGCTCAAGTACTTGGGCTGGTGAGATGCCTCAGTGGGTACTCCACACGCCTGACAATGTGAGTCCAATTCTCGAGCCCACAAAGAGCCAGTAAGCGTCTGCGATCCCAGCACCGTCATGGGACAGCTAGGTGGAGCGCTCTATTCTCTGGGAAAAGAGAAGACTCTGCTTCAAGGTATCAGGAAAGGAAGATCCCTAGAAGTTATTCTCTGACCTCCACAAGGGCAGCATGGCAAATTGCACCAATACTCTCACAAAAATCCAGTAATGGAATTTGTTTTAAAAACATTTTAAACCACCTCTCATAGATCATGGCAAAATCAAGCTGTGCCTGACCTGGAAGCTTCATCCCTACCAGCTAGCAACAGTGATGGGACATGCTGTCATCAATCCTGCCTGTGAATGCTGTGAGTGACTGCAAAGACTGGCCTAGCGAGATATGACCACTGGTCCACTGGTGGCACTAATGTCAAGGGAGTGACCATTTTCTGATTGGACTTAAGTCTTCAGATGGAACCCACCCTGGGCACCATTATTGGGTAAGTAAACCACGTCTAACAGATTGTAGATGCTAGGAGGGAATCTACCACTATTACTCTGCTGAATGGACATTAAACAAACCCCCAATCATTCATTATGCCTACAGATTAAGGCACCTTTCAATCTTCAATAGAGAAGCTTCTGTTTGCAATAGCTACTGACTGACACAGGCACCTACAACTGGTCAAAGTTCAGAGATTAACAGACTTCAAAAACGTTCATCCCTAAGTGGAACAATACATTTCACTCTTGCTGCTGTAAAATTACTTAAAAAGAATGCTTTCTTCTACCCCACACTAGATCTGTCACCGTAGTGCCCCAAGATATCTGGTAGATGTCTTCAACTCAGTCAGCAAAGCATCTCACCCACTTTGCTCTATCCCATATCACACTGCCGATGGCTTCTCTCTGAGCCTGGCAACAATCTCTCTACCCATCTAGTTCCCAAGGCAGGTTGCCACCATGCCAGAAATATACATCCCAATTCTGTGGTGGCCCAGTGTCTCCAGCCACCACATACTCTCTTGAATTCAATTAAATCGCCACATAAAAGAACACACCACACAATAACCTCTGATCCAATTGATAAGATATGATTGTCCACCTAGACATGCAAAGCCCTGTGCACCTCCATCCCTTAAGAATATTAATAACAACCTGTAAATGTGCAGAGAGGACTCCTAACATCCGCCTCCATGTTCTCTCAGCTGCCTCTCTCTCCCTCCTTGTCCGGTCTCCTCCTCCTCTCTAAAACTTTTCTCCTGCCCATCCTTCCTTCTCGTCCAATGACAGGCCTCATTCTATCTTGAACCCGCCTTCACCTGCATAATGACGTCATCCTACACACTCTCACCTCCAAAGCTTCATGGATCGTTGCAGAAGGACTGAAAGAACGTAAGAGACAGAGGTGGCAGATGAGATGAGCACAAGAAACCAGTGTCTTCTGGACACAGCAGAGCAGCTGTGTACGAACGAGCTCATCCCAGCCTATTCAACTGGACCAAATGCCAGCATGGACAGGGAAGTTAGGTTACATGTAAGTTCCACTCTGATTCAAGGTGTTATTAGTGCTGCCAGCTGTCAGAGAAGGGACTGTCAGTCACTTTCTCTAAGAGCGTAACCCCTGATGTAGCGACCACTCTCCACCAGATGACCATACCTCGAAACATTCAAGCATCACTAATATGCCTTGATGTGGGGAGGAGGACACAGTGCTGAGAGGAAAGGGAAGGAAAATGGAGAATATAATCAAAATACATTGTACAAACTTCTCAAAGAACCAACTGAAATGGAAAGTCTAGGTTCCTGCAGACATGTGAGGATCAATGTGAGGATCAATGTTTCCAGCAGCTTTATTTACCCTCAAAACCCAAGACAACCAGAAAGTCATTTGACAGACAAAGAATAAGCAGTCGGTGGTACACTTTACAGTGGCGTAC
The DNA here is from genome assembly GCF_021556685.1 of Rattus norvegicus. Lineage (NCBI taxonomy): Eukaryota > Metazoa > Chordata > Mammalia > Rodentia > Muridae > Rattus > Rattus norvegicus. The sequence continues at coordinate 103,539,574 of NC_141546.1, forward strand.
AGCACTCAGGTGTCCCACTCACAGCACAGCTGGGCCATAAATCCATCCCTTAGATGAGAGACGTTGTACCAAAACACACATACAGAAGATCCCAATCATGTGACATTATGAGAAAGGGGAACCCACACAAGAGAAATCACATCAGCAGCTTCCAGGAGTTAGGAAATATTTCGTAGCTATGATCTGTATTTATGGTTGATAGTCTGTTTTAATTTAGAAGCTTAATGGGGTCAGTAAATCAAAGATTTGGCATCAGTACTAGAAACGGAGAGATGCAAATGCTTGAGTGAAAACCCAAGGAGCTTTAAGAGAGGACAACTATTAATACTTACAAAAACTACTGGGTAGATGTCTAAGTACAAATGCAGCCAGTAGGGTCGGCGAGATCTCCCTTTGCTGGTAACATAGCAAAAAGGCAAAGCAGAAAATATCTCTTTTAAATAACAATGCACACTAAAACAAGAAAGGCATAGGATGAAGAAAAACCGTGGGTCTTGTAAAGAAGGACATCAATAGGGTAGATTGATATAGAAACAATCTCTTTAATTTACCCATATATTCATTTATAAATGCAGGCGTGTGTGTAAGGCCATTCCGGGGGAGGGGAGGATGCTTCTACTGATCTATCATGCATAATGATAGTGTCAGTAATGCATTACAACCACTGTCATACATTATAATAATATAATTCATTCTGAATCTATGTAATTTTACTAGTTAGTATGGAATCATCTTCGAGTAGCCTGAAACAAAATTAACTCAAACCAAGTGCTGGGATGTTCCACCAGGCTACTGAAATACAGGGACGCATACACGTCCATAAACGTAGGGATAGTCCACCAGGCTACTGAAATACAGGGACGCATACATGTCCATAAACGTAGGGATAGTCCACCAGGCTACTGAAATACAGGGACCCATACACGTCCATAAACGTAGATCAGTGGGGCGTTGGCGGGGGATCACAAAAGAGACGACACATTGTGAGAATCGGACGTGTTACCAGAGTGTCATTCAATTGGAAAGTGAAAGGAAGAAGGAAGGCAGGGACGGACAGACGGACAAAGGGAGAAAAGAAGGGAGGGAGGGAGAAAGGAAGAGAGAAGTGAGTAAGAAAGGGAGAGAAGGAAGGAGGGAAGGAAGAGAGAAGGGAGAGAGCAAGGGAGGGAGGAAGAGAGAAAGGGAGGGAGAAAAGGAGGGAGGTGTGGATTGATGTCTGTATGCAGGTGAGGGCAGGCACAAGATAAGGCAAGGCCTGTGACTGGGCAGTGAAAAAGTAAGGCGGGCACAGAGTTTTGGGGAGAGATGGTGAAGGAGATAAGAAACCAAGATGGAGGCAGAGAAGGACGACGACCCAGGTTCGCGTGGCTTTAAGTGGCCACAGACAGCTATGAATATCTTATAAGGGATGGATTATTACAGGACAATTCGTCTCATCTAGGTGGGCAGTTTATATCAATATCAATTGGCTCTGAGTTCATTGTGTGGACGTTTTGTGCAGTGAGAACTTAAGATATAAATCTGATTGATAAATTACAAGCTTATTGAGTTTAGATTTTAATGGGATACTGGGAGTTGTGACTATAACCATGGGGGGTGGATGGCTGAATAGGGCTGGCATGGTGGCAACCCTCACCATGGGAGCTAGAAGGGCAGTCGCTTCTAGGGCTAGCCATGGTGGCAAGACTGCTGCAGGGCTCAGAGAGTAGCTGACAGCAACATGGGATGGAAATTGGAAACTTATCCAGTTGGGTTGAGAGGTTCTGCTGACTGAGATGAACACGCCCTGCAAATGCTATGTGGCCCACTGGTGCGGGTTATAGCGTGAGTTGCTGTGCTTTGATTTAATATTTACCACTAGGGGTTGGGGATTTAGCTCAGTGGTAGAGCACTTGCCTAGCAAGCGCAAGGCCCTGGGTTCGGTCCCCATCTCCGAAGAAAAAGAAAAGAAAAAATAATATTTACCACTACAGGAAGGGAGGAAGATGCTCCATTTAACAACACCCGGGCAGGATTTCTATCCTGAGTTAGCTTCCTTACCTTGGTCAGATACAGAACAACAACAACAGCAAAAACCCAAACCGAAGGGAAAACAGAAAAATGAGTTAAAGCGCTAACTGTAAGGTACTATTGGCATTGACTGGGATGTCTGGGGAAGACTCAAACTGAGGCTAACAAATGACTATCGCATAGCAGAAGCTAGTATAAACAGAGATATTAAACAAATGGTGAATTCCAGAGACATGTTTGCAATGTGGATGACAGCTCGGGATTTAAGAGCTATAATTATAGGAAGAGAACCTTACAAATTAACAAGAAACTGACAGCCTAACGGAGAGACAAGCAACAAATGTAAACAGTTCAGAGACAGGAAAAACCAAACGGCCAGCACATACGCAGAGCTGTTTTCCATATCTACTGACAGGAAGTGGAAGCTGAAGTAAGAAAGACACAGCAGGACTTTCAGATCCAGTGGCGGCAGAGCCTGGGGACATAGGAGAATTTATCTTGGGGACATAGGGGAATTTATCTTGGGCATAGACGTATCTTGGGTAGAAATATAAATCGAAATTGGGGCTGTTTTAGAGGACAGTCTGGCAACATGTATTACAAGGAAGAATCACAAACATTTAAAACCCACAACCCCACTCTGGGACACACGGGCAAACACTGGAGAATAGATATAAGTCCAGACGTGCCAGCAAAGGTGTGTATGCAAAGGGAACTCTCAAAACATCTCTGCTGACTTGGGATAACAGAAGCCATTGCTGGGAGCAATGATAAAAACAACCAAGAGACAAAGACGGGATGAAGAACTGTAAGATACCATTCTCAAGACTCCATGCCTTCACCCAAGGATCAGTTCACAGCGACTCATAAGACTGGCTCAGTCAACAACTGGGCGAAGGAAGGGCACCCCCTTACCCCTGAACCATTGGCTGTTGATAGATTCTAGGACAGGGGTCATCACTGTCTACCAGCTGTATATGCACTGCTGAGCCCAGAGACTCCAATAGATGGCTCTCAACCTGCGGTCACACGCTCTCCTGCTTAAACTGAGTATGTCTGTACTGTCTGGTTTTGTGTGTCAACTTGACACAAGCTGGAGTTATCACGGAGAAAGGAGCCTCCCTTGAGGAAATGCCTCCATGAGATCCAGCTGTAAGGCATTTTCTCAATTAGTGACCATTGTGGGTGGTGCCATCCCCGGGCTGGTGGTCCTGGGTTCTATAAGAAAGCAAGCTGAGCAAGCCACGGGAAGCAAGCCAGTAAGTAACATCCCTCCATGGCCTCTGCAATCTGCATCAGCTCCTGCTTCCTGACCTGCTTGAGTTCCTGACTTCCTTTGGTGATGAAGAGCAATTTGGAAGTGTAAGCTGAATAAACCCTTTCCTCCCCAACTTGCTTCTTGGTCATTACATTTGTGCAGGAGTAGAAACCCTGATTAAGACAATGTCACAAAACAAAATGAATAGATGTGAACATAGATATCTGGGGAGGTTAGCAAGTGGGAGAACAGAGATAATGTGGAGACAGGGGAAGGTTGGTGGGGAGAGCAATCGCCACAGGTCTTAACGGGGGTTTCTATTGTTGGGATGAAACACTGTGGCCAAAAGCAACCCGGGAGTTTGTTTGCTTTAAGCTTCCACATTACAGCTCATCCTTGAAGGCAGTCAGAACAGGAACCTGGAGGCAGGAGCTGACACAGAGGCCACAGAGGAGTGCTACTTGCTGGCTGGCTCTCCAAGACTTTCTCATGTGGTACACATGCATCTGCAACTCTAACACGAGAAATTCCATGCAACACCCTCTTCTCGCTTCTGTGGACACTGCATATGCATGCATATATGTGTATGTGTGTATGTATTCAGGCATAAAAATAAATCCTTTTCTTATAAAAGAGGAAATAAAGGGGAAGGAAGAGATGGAGTTAGGAGCAAAGGAGGAAGAAGAGAGAGCATGATTCACACCCAAGGCATCACAGAAATCCCACGTGTGTAAAAGCACATGGATGTCCTTCCGGCCTCCAAAGTAACGAGAGTGGCCCTCATTGCTGTGCGTGCGCCTAGAGCTTTATGTACTCATTTCCTCAGCCTCTCCCACCTCACCATGAGGTTTGGAATGTTGTTATCCTCACTTAGCAAACAAAGAGATGGGATAACCTTCACAAAATTACACAATTATTCTGCCCCAGGGCTTAGGTAAACTCGAAATCACAGCCCATTGCCACCAGACACATTGCCTCTCAGCAAATGTATATGCAGGACATTGCGTCGGTCCAAACAAGTTAGGCGTGGTGCATGTGTGCCGATTCTGTTCCGGTGAAAAAAATAAAACATCGTGTGTGCATATGTATATATTTGAGCAAAAAGAAAACTGCACACAGGTTTTACTCTGTGAGCTCTAATTTGGAGAGTGAGGATACATATGAAGATGATAATGGCTGACTTGGGTACCATTCATTTGTTTGGTGGTTGGTTTTAAGCTAGGACGCGTGCAGCCCAGTCGGGTCTCGATCTGCTCTTCCTGTCTGCACCTCCAAAGCACTGCGCTTGCAGCTGCGCACTAAGACGCCTGTTTAAAAGGTGCGGGGGGGGGGGGGGTTGAGCTGGGAACAAGCTAGGTGAGTGCTCTACCAACTGACCCACATCCCCGCCTCCGACTTGCGTTTTTAATGTGTCCCTGAAACATATTTTAAAAGAAAAAGAAAACTAATCTCAAAAACTGTGAGAAAAAAATTAACAAAGCACTGAGACTTTTCCTCATTTTCCAACAGACGCTGGAGTTTAAGTAGCGTGTGGTTCGTGGAAATGCAGGCGCACAGTCTCTCATGAAGGAGGGGCCATTCCGTTCAGAAGAGATTTTTGACTATGGGACGAACACGGCGCAGCTAAGAAACAGAGAACAGCATGGCATCTTCAAACACAGTGCCTTGGGAACACGGGCTAGTGCAAGCCTTTCTGCATGAGAACAGGGCTGTAATCTAGGGGATTGTGTGGGCTTGTGCAGTTGAACTGCTGGGAAGAGGAACCTGTTACCCATTGTGTGAGTGGATGGGGCTCCTGAGATGCTGGGCACTCCTGGACTCCCAGAATGCCTTCTCTCTATGCCAAGTCTCACAGTCCTTACTCACCCATACAAGCGTGTCCAGAGAATGCCGAGTCTCAGTGTGATGCCCAGGGCTTCCAGTGAGCTCCCAAGTGCTCCTTGCCAGCTCGGTTCCTGGCAGAGTACTTGTCCCACCCGAGTCTCAATACCTTGGGGTATTCATGCCACTTCTCTACCAGAAGCAAAATAAATGTCCCATCCAAAAGGAGACCGAGAAGGAAAATCCCCCAACCATGAGAGTCTTAGTGACAAGAATATCCCAAGCAACCAAATGCAGTAGTGGGAAGACACAGAATCCACAGCGTTAAGTAGGGAGGCATTACCAAGATGGCAGCCACCACCACGTCGGAATCAGCATGGCGCCGAGCCATCTCATTTCCACTTTGTTTTGTTTTGTTTTGTTTTGTTTTACTTATGAAGCTAAATGCTTTGCTAGCAAATAAATCATTTTTTTTCTTTTTAGATTTGCGATAGTCCAGTATCATATCTGATTTTGGTGAAAACAGACATCGAATCCAATTTAAAAATTTGTTGCTTACTAAAAGGTACTCTTTGGTTGATAGATGTTGAGTTGCCACAGCTGTGAAACGACAGGTCTGTGCATGGCATAGCCAGGCTTGCTAACTAGGGCATGCAGTCATTGGCCAGGATGGCCTTATCCTCAACTTAAATGCTCTCACGTCTTCCCATTGTCTAGCTCATTCAACAGAACTCCACTCAAACTATAAAGATACTGAGGTTGACATATTTATAGCCAGAGGACAGATTTTTAAAGATGATTCATGGAGGGTTCACTGGACTGACATGCTCAGCTTTGGGGAATAGAGCAGGGTCGGCTTTGTCAAAAGAGGTGGGCAGGGAGGCATCGCAGGAGCGAGCTGGCTAGTGCCCAGGGAGCTTGTGGAGTTCCAAGAAGAAATTCTTTCCTATCTGATCATGAAGTGGGAGATAAAAAAAAAAAAAATCAACTACTAGGCCTCAGAGAAAGTTACTAAAATTAGGGATAGATTTGGGGGAAGGGATTTACAACAATGCTTCACACTGGCTATAACTCCTTTGAAACCCAAAGCTCCCATTTTAGGGCCTCCGCCTTCAGTCTCCAAATCCATAGACTGCAGAAAGCTATGTATTAATAGACATCTTGTTTGTACTCAGGCACTGCCTAGCTCAGCTAGGTCTCCTTTCGTTTCTAGTAATTCTTCTCCTTTCACACGACCCTCTCCCACTAACAAAGTCACTCAGGGACTCACAGTCCCCCAGGGAGAACATAGAAGTGAGCCATTGGCTGTTACAAGTCTCAGAACCTCAAGTTCTTCCGCAAACTCTCAACCAAGGGGCAGTGTGTGAGCTTTAGAATCTTGTCTTTTCTGTTTCAGAAAAGACAAAGGTGACACAGGTAAGACGAGAGAAAAAAATTAAGGAGAAAGGAGTTTTCAAAAGTTCCTGTGTCCTTGGGAACAGATGCTGAACCATTCAATCCTGGGTCAGGCATGGCTAGCCCTACAGCCTCCAGGCAGGTTAGCAGGGTAGGGAGTGCTTCTGACGGCAACCTCCTCCAGAGCACTCAGCAAGGTGACTGGATTCTTACAAATATCCTGTGTCCGGCTGCACAAGGGAGTGGATGACTATCAATGCCCACCAAAGAGATCCAGCTTTGTCCTGGTCTGGGACCACGTCCGAAAACACCCTAGGGACCCTGAATGGTAAGAAGACAGCACGTATTTCTCTTGTCCCACGAGGTGCTCAGAAGAGAGCTGACATGAGAGGCAAGGTGGACACAAGAACATGGGAGGACTTAGTGACCAAGACTGTCACAGCAGGTGACAAATAGAAATTCTTAATGTATAATATCCAACCATTGTTCCCCAGTGCAACCTATGCTTCTTTCAGGATGTTGGATCACTGAAAATGAAAACATTGTTTCACTGGCCATACTGAAAAGTGTTGATCACAACAGAAGAACGGATTAGTCGGAGCAGGGTGTCTACCAAATGGGGCCCCAGGTGCTCTCTCACGCGTTACATTTGGATTCTCCATTCTTAGTGAGACAATGTGTGGGAGCTGAGCACAAGGAAGAAAGGAAACATTCTAGACTTCACACGTCCCAAAGACCCAAAGAGGGCTGTGCTCCAAATAGCACGCTGAGGAGCCCCTGGGTCTTCACAGGATTCTTTTGAAACTGGCTCTGAGGTAGTTCACAGACATAGGGAAACAAGAGTTATCCTCGGGATTCTGCTGATTTTACAAACCACTTGAGAAAAGACTCTAAACGGTTTTGTAGTCAGAGTTAACCCTTCGTTCCTAATAATGGATCTAAGCTTGAAAAATTAATCACTGGGTTTTTCCCCAAACATGATTAGCAGAGTTGACAACACAAAGTGTCTTTAAAAAGATATCCCAGAGCAGGACAGAGTAGAGGAGGGAATGTTGGGAGGAATATCCTAACACTAAAGACATTTAAAAGTTTATATAAAAATATATTACTCTAGAAATATCCTAAAAGATATGCATATGTATATACTAAAAGAGTTTAAATGAAGTTAACCTACAAGGGCAGCAATACCCTTACCAGACATTACACACTAATAAAAAGCCCAGTGTCACACACATGGGTTACCTCTTTTGCAGTTGTTGACCAGTGAGGTCCTATAGAGTCCCGAAACATTACGAACTATTGCCAATGTTCTTGGATACCCTTCAGAACTTGACAATAAGACCCTATTGCTGAAGACGCCATATACTTAAGTCATAAAACATGAAGAAATCAAGCTGGAACTCACCCAGAAGCCTCTTCCATACTAACTAGCTCCCACAGTGTTGAAAGGTCCTGTGAGCACTACAGGAGAAGAAAAATAAGCACTGATTTTACCAGCTGTGACTTCTGTAACAACCACTCTGGCAAGACAGGTTTCCTGGTGCAACAGTGGCCCAAATGTCACTGGGGTAACCAACCACTTTCCACTTGCATTTAAGGCCTGCTCCACAAGTTGAAAAATCATACTACAGACTGGTACTGGGTCCAGGAGTCTGTGGTGAGAAAGTCCACGGTCTGAGAACTTACATCTACTTACTATGCATCTGCTACATGGACAGAGCGTTACACTGACTCCCAGTGACTTCTGATTTTTACCCGGACGTCCCTGCATCTACCAGCCATCACCAGAGAAGCTTTGGTTTGCAGTAGACAGTGGTTTGCACAGAGATAGTCACAGCATAGGGAATGAGAGACTTTGGAACACTCAGTCCCGAATGGGGATATCTGTGTGATACCCCTTCCTCTAAAGGCTCAGGGGCCTTGTGGAAGAGAGGACAGAGAGATCACAAGAGTCAGAGGTAATGGATGACCACAAGGAGCAGCCGATTCTGCTTCCTTTATATGACACTCTGACATCATACAAGCAGAGTGACTTCAGTGTTCTCAACTATGTAGAGCCTGGTTTCCATCCAGCCTAGAAAATCCTTTCTCTGGCTCTCTCAATTCCATTTGGCCTCACAGGATGACGAGGGATATGCCAAAGGGACGTGGCCTTATCAATTTACAGAAATACTTATAGGCAGGTTTCTTTTTCTATAAACAAGGAGGTATGAATGGGAGGTGTTGCTGGATAGATGCAGTTTCTCAACTCACTTTGTATTTGCATGAGCATGCTAATTTTTTTCACTACTCATTTTTTTTTCATATGTAAGCATGGGAGAGATTGGTATAAAGTTTTCCTTGTTCACACTGCCTTTTTGTTGAATGGCGTCAGGCTATTAATGACTTCTAAAATATCTCACAAATTTCCTTACAAGAGTCTCAGACTATACTAACGGCAATTGCGTGCTTAGTTTAAATTAATAAAGAGAAGCCAATCTTTAGCAATGAATCTCTTAACAAACTCAGGGGTAAACCAGGATGTTTTTTAATCCGATAAAGTCCATCTATATAAACCTCTAACTAACTTCATGTTGAAGGATAAAGGCCAGCGATCTATACTACTAAGATCAGAAACAAGGCAAAGCCACTGATTCACCATGCTCCTGTTCAACACGGTAGAGAAGCCCCTCACCGGTGCAGCAAGGTAAGTAAAGACATGGCCGCCACACTCTGGGAAGGGAGACAGAAAAGTCACAGTGAAGATCAATATTAAAAATAACCTAAATCACATCTTAAGGGAAGTTGCTAGGCGTTAAGAAATAGCGAGGCTCATCAGGGCTGTGTCAGCTAGTGTACCAAAATCAGCCCAACTTATTTATGTGTTGGTGATGAATACTGGAGACAGAAGCTTTAGAGAACTGTGTATTAGTCAGGGTTCTCTAGAGTCACAGAGCTTATGGGATGTCTCTATGTTAAGGGAATTTATTGTAATGGCTCACAGTCTGCAGTCCAATTAACCCAGCAATGTGCATCTTGAATGGGAAGTCCAAGAATCTAGTAGTTACTCAGTCCCGTGTGGCTAGTCGTTTCAGCTGCTCTTCTGTGTAAACTGGAATCCCAAAGAGGTAGGTTCCAACAGATGTGCTAGCAAGTAAGTCTTCTTCCAATGTCCTCACGTAGGCCTCCAGCAAACACTGTGGCCCAGATTAAAGCTGTGTACTCCACACTGGATGTGGATTTGCTTTGTTCCAAGATGGCCTTGAACTCAGAGATCTGCTTGCCCAGTCTCCTGGGATTAAAGACATGTAGTACTTTGCCTGGGCCTAAGTTTTCATAGCCACTATGCCTCAAGATCTCCATGTCAAGATCCAGGTTAGAAGCCTGTCTTCCAGCCTCAAGATCTGGATCACAGGTGTGCCCTCCATGTCTGGATTGTAGTTCATTCCAGATGTAGTCATGATGATGACCATTTACAACAGTTCTGAAAAGTTGCATGTTCAGGGGCAAAGCTAACAAGTTAAGTATGCGGAAGAAGGAAGGCATAAAATGTGGATGATGGAGGAGAAGGAGATGGCTCCCAAAACTGATGCGATCCTAACATTTACCCCAACCAATAGCCCCACAGGGTGTGCGTAAATAAGTCAATTGGAAAACTTGCCTGGGATGGCTCAGTGATGAGGCCTTTACAGCAGAAGCCTGAGGGAGGATAGAGGGAGGATTCCAGATGCCACTCAGTGCCACATGGGGCTAGCAGCCCATCTGCAATCCCAGCCTCCTATGGTGGAGTCAGTATCCTCACAGAACTTGGCTTAGCAAGGCTAGCCACACTAGCACACTCTGGGTTTGACTGAGAGACCCTGCCTCGGTGCACAAGGTATAAGGGATATAGAGGATGATTCCTATGCATGTAGATACATGCTACACACACATGCACACACATACATACATACACACATATGTATGTATGTACATACACACATACATACATTCATATGTACACACAGACACAAACACACACATACACACACATGCTCCTCAAACATACACACATGCACCTACAAGTATATACACAAAGAAGAAGGACCCAGAATGGTGAATAATTTGAAAACTAATTTTGAGAAGAAGAATAATTTAGAGGACTCACACTGCATGGTTTCAGAACAAATTCTAAAGCTGCATTAAGCAAAAGAATATAGTTTTATAGAAATCATACACAGTGAACAGGGCCCAATGCACTGGAAATGGCTCTCAGAAGAATGGCAAATTCTACCAATTTGCAGAGGAAATTGTGTGGATGAGTGTGTGTGTGTGTGTGTGTGTGTGTGTGTGTGTGTGTGTGTGTATGTGTGTATATGTATCTGTGTGGGATATGTGAATGTGTGGGTGTATGCATGTGTGTGTATACCTGTGTGGGGTGTATATATGTATGTGCATGTATGTACATGCTTATATATGCATATATGTGTGTGTAAAACTTTATCCATACCTCTACCACAAAAACTAACTCAAAGTAGTTCATGGACCTATGTGTGGAGTGTAAACTATAATGCAAACTATAAATTTACAATTACAAACATTCTAAGAACACCAAAGAAAATTTCATAACTTTGGGTTAGGGGGCTTACTTATATTTTCAACTTTGAAAGAACTCTCAAACCATCAATAAAAACCCCCACAGAACTCCAGGTTATTTTTTAATATGCAAAGATTTGAATAGAAGTTTTCAGAGGAAATGAAGATATTCAGGCCTCAAATGACCTTACAAGATGATACACATCATCATGCCCTGTAAATATTTGTTTTTAGAAGTGAAGCTGCTTTATCTTTTAACTATTCTGAGATGTGTGGCCTTTTAAACAACTGAGTCTCCCTCTCCCTCTCCCTCTCCCTCTCCCTCTCCCTCTCCCTCTCCCTCTCCCTCTCCCTCTCCTTCTCCCTCTCCCTCTCCCTCTCCCTCTCCCTTCCTCTCTCTCTTCCTCCCTCTTCCTCTCTCTCCCTCTCCCTTTCCTTCTCTATCTCCCTCTCACAAAGAGGGGGAGGAAGAGGGGAAGGAAGGGGGAGAGAGGGGAGAGGGAGAGAGATACACATAGTTAAAACTGATACAAACTTTTTAAATTTCTAGGCATGGTTGTATGTTTGTAATCCAAGTGCTAGAGAGGTAGAGACAGGCAGATCCCTGTCTTGCTGACTAGCCAGTCTCACCTACTTAGCTCCAGGCCAGTATTTTTTAAAAAGTTTGGGATGGATGTCAGCTGAGGAAAGAATGTCATGGGGTCTCCATAAGACACAAGTCTCTCTCACACACATGCATGCAGAGACTATAGCATAGACAGTATAAATTCAAAATCACCAGTTGTTAATCTGTGTGAGATATTCAGCCCCTGCTGTATGACCAGTTCCTATTTTTCTCTTGCGTGTGTGAACTACATTTCCCACAGCCTAGCAGAGGAAGACATTCAGTTGCTAGACTGAAATTATCAGGAGGTCTATGACATGAACCTCAGAATCTAACCCTATGAGAGGCAGTCAATCAGTGTCTGAGGAGCTGTAGGGCAGACAGCCAGCTGTGGCCGTCACTACCCACTTACGATAGGATCACAGAAATGTGCTTACTAAATAGTTGTCCAACTCTATGTCATGGCACCCTTGAGGAAAAGACAGCCAGGGCTCTGTTGCAATGATTCCTTTCTTTGTGAGTACTATAGAATGTCTACTGTCTTTCAAAAGGTACCAACAACGAATCAAAACATATTACTGCCCAAGTTAGACCTCAGGAGCCAATGAGCTTATGAGCTTACTTAAGAGAGCATAGAAGAGGGTTTGCCTAGAGGAGCATGAATGGCCCCAAGGCGAGTCTTCACCTCACTTGGATGATAGCATCTCCATGCTGAAGAGATAGAGGCTCAACTTCCCCCAGCCTACATCCTCCACCGTTTCCTGAGGTCTCACATGCAATGGGCAGGCTTGCACACAAATGGCTGGGAGGAGTGCTGGAATCTCTACTCCCTCAGCAGTCAGTCAGCAAGCCCGATGGGTATGTACTCTAGGAAGCAGGCAATAGTAATGAGGACCGCAGCTTTTTTACTTGGGGCCTATGGACCAGGACAGGAATTACAAAATAACAAACAAATGAATAGACACAGAAACCCTCAACCTCCTTGTGTAAAGGAGACAAAGAATTCAGACACTCGGCCATGGCTGAACCCAGTTACACTGTATCATCTTTCTTGTCTGGTGGGGTGGGCCTTGTGAATGGTGTGGCACAAAGTTAGTGTTTAAGTTCAAAACTCTTAATAATGTGTGAGAGCGGGAGATGAATGAGATACTCCTGAGTACAAACCGGAGATGATCACGAAGCCATTAAACAAATCCCACACTGTGCTAAGTTTCACTGCTTCCTACCCAGTCTCCTGCTTCATGTTTGTGTTTATATACCCTATGCAGGAGAAGAGGCACAGCCTCCATTCCCACAATGAGAATGAGAAAAAACAAGCTCGGAAATGCAGACGTTTGTGGGAAAGAAAACAATGCTACCCAGATGCAAGACCACATTTTAACGGCCATGTCCAAATGCCATTGATGTTCCCGATTGATCATTCCAACCACTGGGTTATTTCCTATCTGGAATGTGGGATCTAAGTGGCAATGCAAGAATTCCGGTCCCGCCCAAGTGCTTTGCACGTGTGCTTGGAACAAGTAGACACGATAAATTAAATCATCAAAATAAGTTACTCCCAGAAATCTTTGCTTTTTTGCAGGCGCTGTGGAAAGATGCCATAGGAGACATTTTTAGCCCTTGAGTTTGCAGAAGGTCCACTTCTGCTGAGAATGTCTGCTACAGTGGGTTTTCTGAGATGAGCAGGCAAGCTACATGCAAACATCCGAAGGAGAAATTAAGTATCAACTGGTGAGTGAGTATCTTCATGGCCTTACAAGCATCAAAGGCCATAAACAAGTGGATTTTGACCCTCACTTGGAAAATGGCAGGAAAAACCACCATTGCTTTTAGTTCACCTCCTTATTCGTTCTGTTGGGTTTGCTCCGTTTTTGAGGAAAGGTCCTATCCTGCTGTCTGAGCTGTTTTGGAACCAAAGATGATTTTACTACCTCAGTTCCTCAAGAGCAAAAATGGCAGGCTTGAACCACCACTCCTGGCTGTTCTTCGCTTGACATTTTTTGTGTGTCAGCTGGTGGCATTCAGAAAACAGAGATTTCTGTCGGCTCGCATCATAGCTAGTGTTCAGTACAATCAAAGCATTGGGGCTGTCAATTACCAGACCCCGAATTCCAAAGCTTCCTGAAATCTATATAACTTAAACATCTTATCACACACTTGCTATATGTCAGACAACCAACACGATGATCTAATTTAACCATTGCAAGTATAGGAGGTAAGATGTATTAACTCATTCTACATATGAGACGCTAGACATAGCGTTTACAAGTGGTGGGCCTGGAATTCTAACTCATGGTTAGTTGCCTTGACTCAAAATACCTGACTCTCCTTCTTTTACACCCAAACCCCCCAGTGGTAAACACTCACCCCTCCTAGTACTATAGACATTGTACTGTTCTGCACGTATATCTTCTTCTGACACAGTACTCCTGCCTGGAAAAATCAAAACATGCTGCAGAAACATCAGTTATCACCTGTACCTAACTGTTACTTGATGTTAGACTACTTCTATCTATAAGCATCCCTTGATACTACACTCCTTCCAGAGGCATCCCTTGATGCTAGAGTGCTTCCAGGGTCATCCCTTGATGCTAGAGTGCTTCCAGGGTCATCCCTTGATGCTAGACTACTTCCAGGGTCATCCCTTGATACTAAACTGCTTCCAGAGGCGTCTCTTGAATGCTAGATTACACTCACTTTCTCCAGTGGGAGACAACCCCCAATTTTGTTGTCATGTTGTTAGGTGTGAATGAGATTGGCTTGCACTGAACAGCCAAGACTAGCTTTGAACTCATGTTCCTGACTCCGGGTGGAAATCTTCAGAACCACGGTCCCTTGCTTGGCCTCTCCTGTAAAAGCCTAATCAATGCACTCTCTCTCTCTCTCTCTCTCTCTCTCTCTCTCTCTCTCTCTCTCTCTCTCTCTCCTTTTCCTCACAGAGGGCAGGCAGTGTTAGAACTTGTCGAATGTTGCATCATTTCTTGATTGAGGTCCCAGAAGTCTGTATAACAATTCCAGATGACTCCAGCCTGAAAAAGTACTAATTCCTAAGAGAACTGCCAGGTTGTTGCTCTGGACCGTCTTACTCTAGTTAGAATTTCCACCTGGTAACAGGACCTGTGAAGCCCACGCCTAAGTTGACTCAACTATTGAAGGGATAATTTAAGCCTAGCCATTTTTATATATGATGTTACCCATGTCGTAATTTAAGCTTACCCGCCAAGCTACCTGTAATTATCCCAAAGCATTTCACCTTACCGACAACTATGGCTCAGTTACGGCTGTTGTCAGATCCTACCCCAAGGATCCTAAGCCGTCTTCTAACACATGTACAGCATTCTTCTTTCCTGCTTGTGGTAGAGAAGGCCAAGTATGCCAGAGGGAAAACCAGAATGTTAGAAGAGTGCTGTCTGGCATTGTAATGGTGGTAAGTGCAGAGCTGAGGTTACGGCTCTCATCCCATTTCTCTTGCCACTCCGAGGGACTTTTTACCCATTCATCTCCCCGTTTCTTTTCACACGCAAAAGATGATCAGTCCAATGAAGGGCATAGCCAGCATCTCAGCTGTCTGTTCAGCCTCAGCAAAGGGAGGTCCCAACATGCTAACTTATCCCGTGTTCCCACACACAGAAACGTATCAGGACCTTACATACTGACTGGAAACTATGCTATGCTACAGACTGGGCTGCTCCCAGGCGATGCCCTTCCAAAGAAATAATAAATCAGAAGAAGACTAACCAAAGTGGCAAACAAACTCAAAATTTGACTTTTAAAGGAGCCCCTTACTGAATAAAGGCAATACTGCGACTCCATTATTATATAATCCTTTGGAACGTGCAGTTCAATCACACTCATGAATGAATTTACAGAGTGAATCGGGATAGCTCTTCCTATTCCCTCAGCTTTCTACTGAATCTCTCTCTACCTATCTACTCTGTGATAGACTCTAAGAGTAGGGCTAGATTTAATCTCTGCGTAGAGCTCATTTCCAAAGGCTTGGCGCCTTTGGAAGAGCATGTCAGTTCCGTTGAGATGCGAGAAGCCCTAGTCTCAGGAGGACTTGTTGAACATTGTGGACATAAACTTGGGAATCATAAAAGGAATCCAGGCGTCAGTCCCAAACAAGTCTACTCTATGCAGGGACACTTTCTCTTTGCTCAGTCCCAGAGTCTAAACACCTCTTCCCCATAGGAAGACAGAATAGGTAAACTTAACATTTACTCAGAAAATAGTACAGTTTCTCTCCTAAATCCGGATAGCATTGGGTGAATCTCAATACGTTCGTGCTTTGATTATGGGATTAGCCCCATGAAGTCAACAAAGTAATAACTATCGTTGGGTAGATATACATTGATGGACTGACTAGGCATTGCCAGAAAAACACATTTCATAATAAAGTTCCGTGTGGCATGTCTACTGTACAAGACTCTCCTAAATCAACCTGCAGTTTCCTCCAATATTACAGAGTCATGGAAGGCATTCCAGCATCAAACCCTCGGCTGGAGCCAACGAGTTTAATTATGCACTAGCCTGTAAATGAAGACTCTGCATCGAACACTCGCTCATAGATCTGCTCAGCATGCCCAAAATGTTTTAAAAAACAAACAAGACACTCGATTCCAGCAAAGATACTCACGGTAGACGCTCCTTTTCGCCCGTGGGTTCATCATCTGGGGGTGTTTTCATCAGGACTTGTCATGCTTTTGATCTTTAACGTTGTTCTTCCTCCAAGGTTTCTTGTCCGTAATGTCCAAAACAGAGTCACTTGTCCTGACAAGCCACCGTCCCATACTGTTTCTTATTTGTGTGTGAATGTTACCCTGTAGATCAATTTCCTGTCCAAAAACACTCAAGATGAACAAACGCTGCTCTGTGCAAGCGAAATGCACTACTCAAGTACTCTGTTTTTGCAGTTTAGTCCAGGAAGAGAACCCTGATTAAAACGAGGGATCATATCCCAGTTGTTCCAAGGAACTTAAAAGACAGACGCGCCTTCCTCATGAGTGGGCTTATCAAAGTTGCTAGCGCTGTTCGTTCTCACTGGCTGGCGGCTGCCGCACTGCTTACACACAAATCATCCGTGTGCCTTGTGCGACTTAAAGACCCACCCGATGGCCCCAGCAGCAGGAGCACAAACTTTATTTTCAAATCAGGCTTCGTGTGCTTTGAAGTTCATGATGCTTTCCATTCCTGAAAGGACAAAGAGATCTCCGTGGTCAAAGCTGGTTTTTAAGCTCATGTGCTTGCTAAGCACAGTGGCAGGCAAGCAGCCGTTCTGTGCCTGGTGCACTATGGCTGGAACCTATTAACACAAACAGACGAACCGCTGGCCCCGGGCCATACCGGCATTTACTTGATTTTTTTTCACCTTATATAATTGCATTGATTATCTTTTCTTCTCTCTCTCTCTCTCTCTCTCTCTCTCTCTCTCTCTCTCTCTGACATTAGGGATGATACCGGTTTTATGACCTGGTTTGTTTTCAGTGGGTTGGGATAGAAAAGGGGAGAGGGGGAAATTGGAGTAAAGTTTGGGGGGGGTTTACTGAGATAAAAAAGCAATTAAATCAGAGACCATAAAAGCGACAGCAAACTTCAAGAAGTAGAGTGCGGAGCAAAGGGGACAGCAGAAGAGAGTGAGGGAGAGGGGAGAGAGGTGCCTTGACCATCAGCAGAAACTCTTAACATGTTTTCTTACTGTTGGGAAGGAAAACTACTCTGGTTTGCATAACCCCCTACCGGTCTGCTCAAACCACCAAAATCAGCCCGAGTGTCATCCAATACCAGACCCAGACTGTGGGAACACATCCGTCGGTGCTCTGCTAAAGCCGTAACAAAACACAGCTGAGCAGGGAGCATGAGGTGGCGGGGGGACCCCGAGGTAGCACAAGCCGTGTTGTGGAGTTTCCAGGCCAGATCTTAAGCATGTCGGCTCACGACGATGATGGCACAAGGTGATCTGATGCATCAAATATCGGTGAGAAGTAACCTCATCCTTCCATCAGAGACAGCTCACGCTACCGAAATTGTGCAAGAGACACGTTTTTGTTCCCATGTGAAAAAAAGAATCCACCCCCTCTTCACCCATGTATGGGTACACCGTACATAGCATGCTATCTCGGCTGGGTTTCTCAGAGCTGAGAGAGGGTTTTCAGCAAGTCTGAACTCTGCTCCCTGGACACCATTTGCTAGATGACACTGGTTTCATGGTAGAGTTGCCTGTGCAGAGGGGACTGGAAAAGGAAGCGCGTAACAGTCATGCTCACTGGACCAGTGTGTGACCTCTGACCTTTGTCTCATAAAACTGCTCTCGGGCTATAATCTGATGAAGCTGTCAGCCACCGGAACCCCAAAGAATAAACGAAATCAGATGGCGCTTACCACATATGCTTTAAGGAAAAGGCTTCTGGACGTCTGTGTCAAGGAGCACCTCAGTGAAACGTCAGATGATTCGGTGCTGAGGGGCGATGTTGCTTTAACCCAGCCCCTAAGCATGGGCCAGTGGGGAAGAGAGCAGCACCCAGTGGCTGTGTGTTCACCTTTTATATTCGCACATGAAGAGGCCGCCAGAGTGATAAGGATGTTAGCGAGGACAGGTGGAAGCTTCTGGAACAAAAGTCACTCTGGGAATAACAAATGGTTTGTAAACTATGAGGCTGAGAGATAAGGCTTGTATTAGCCAGGGTTCATTAGAAGAACAGAACTGATAGAGTGAAGATGGGTAGATGGATGGGTGGATGGGTGGGTGAATGGATGGGTGGATGGGTGGATGGATGGGTGGGTAGATGGATGGGTGAGTGGATGGATGGGTGAGTGGGTGGGTGGATGGGTGGATAGATGGATGGATGGATGGATGGATGGATGGATGGATGGATGGATGGATGGATGGATGGGTGGATAGATGGATGGGTGGATGGATGGATGGATGGGTGGATGGATGAACAGACAGATGGGTATATAGATTAATATAACTACATAGATAACATAGGTACATCAGTAAATAGATACTTAGGCAGACAGATAGACAGACAGATTTTTAGAGTGGCTCTCAGGCTTGGTCCAGCAGGTCCAACAGTGGCTATTTACCACTGGAAAGTTCAAGAATCCAGTCATAGTTGTCCAGTACGTGAGGCTGGCTATACTGGCTGGTCTTCAGTATATGCCGGAAGCCCAGAGAGTTAGGCCCTGATGCCAGTGAAGGAATGAACTTGCCAGCAAGGGTGAGGCCAAATAGGCAGTGAGCTTCCTTCTTCCCTGGTCTTTGTATGGGCAGCCACCGGGACGCTGCCCACATTTAAGGTGGATCTTCTCACCTCAAAAGTTCTGAATTAAAGGTGGAGTTTCCTAAGTGTTTTACCTAAGAAAAGCCCCTCACGAGTGTACCCAGCGGCTTGGCTTTTAGTTAATCACAGATGCAGTCAGGGTGAGAACCAAGAACAGCATCGGGGGGATGAATCTAGTATTGGTAGAAGGTCCCTGTGGTACAGAAAGGGAACTGTAGTTACTGTCGGGGCCATTTCCACTTGCCAAGCGTCTGCAGTGCCCTAGGTAATGTGCTAAGAACACAATTTTGTGTTTAAAATACAATTGTGAGCGTGCACAGGAGCTGAGAGAGGAGTTTTCGATGGTTGGCCAACTCAAGGCTGATGTCGGAGCGGAGTGTGCATGAGAAGGTGGGATCTGACACACAGGAGCTGGAAGTCTGTCCAGGGCAGTGGAGAAGGATCAAATGGTAGGTTATGCAGAGAAAACAGTGCACTGATGGCAGTAGGTAATGTGGCCCCCACTTGTTTCTTTTCTTGGGTCATCTAAAGAGACAGACCAAGTCCCATCCTCGTCAACATCTCAAGCCTTGCAAGTGAATGTCCACCTAACGGATTTCTGAGCAGCAAACAACTCTGACCCTCTGATCCCCAGCAAGGGGTGTGTGTGTGCGAACAGCCTGCTTCAGCGGTATCCTGTTCCCTCTCCCAGCAAGGAGCCTTGTTCAAAGTGTGTCTGAACATCAAGACTGTTCAGAGTTTACTCCCTCCCTCTGTTTCCGCTGAGGCTCAGAGTCTCCTGAGTCAGGTGAATGGCATTTGAAAATCCTGGCACAGGACGCAAACCTCAAGTGCTCTCTCTCTCCTAGTGGGAGCCAAACCCAGACCTTTCCAGAGGCGTGAAAACACGCAGCCACGTTGGTTTGGCGTTCTTTCCTCGGGCCGATCTCCTTGCTGGTGCTAGCCAGCACCACACAGAAGTCTTAAGACATGAGCCATCTCCACGGAATTTTAACTTCTGCCAAAAACAAGAGGGATTGGAAATTTCGTGAGACGGGCTATTCTCAGGAGGTTTCCATCCCAAATTCCCAATGCGCACGGCTCAAATAAGTATCTGTCAGGCGGTGCCAGCTTCCTGAGGTCCACGGATGCACTTCCTTTCCACTGACAGCTAGGCATCCAGACCTCAGGGTGACAGTCACTTCAAGGGTTGTCGGAAATATCTGCTCCTTACCAGTCATGGGTCTGCTGGCCTTTGTGGAAATGGCCTTAGAATGTCATCGGTAACACAAACATTGGGTTTGAATGTCCCCAGATCACACTCGATTTTTAGATGAGACATATTTATGTATTCATTCCAAAAAGCAAATCAACCTGTCCTGGAGCGACCCTTCAGTTATTTCCTTTGGTTTTGCTTTCTTCCTTCTCTCTTTTTCTCCCGGGCAACTTGAGTTTGTTTGTTTGTTTTTTTAATATTTGGGAAGGAACCAAGGGAGATGGCTCAGTGGATTAGCGTAAGCAGGAGGACCTGAGTTTAGATCCCAGCACCCATGGGAAACAGCCAGACACAGCCACAAATCTCTGGAAGCCCAGTGCTGGTGGGTCCTGCGAGGCCAGAGGAAGGAGGATTTCTCAGACCCAACGGCCAACTAATCTAACCTCAAACTGGAGGTCTCAGAGTTCAGTGAAAGACCATGTCTCAAAGGAGTAAGGCAGAGAGTGACAGAGTAACACACTAAAACGTCCTCCTCTGGCCTCACAGGCACACGCATGAGTGAGCACAACCACAAATACGGGGGTACACCTATGCTTACACTGCACACATCCACAAATATACATGCACACCCATGCATACACTGCACACATCCACAAATATACATGCACACCCATGCATACACTATACACATACACAAATACACGTGCACACCCATGCATACACTGCACACATCCAAATATACATGCACACCCATGCATACACTACACACATCCACAAATACATGTGCACACCCATGCATACACTATACACATACACAAATACATGGGCACACCCATGCATACACCACACACATACACAAATACATGTGCACACCCATGCATACACTGCACACATCCACAAATACATGGGCACACCCATGCATACACCACACACATACACAAATACATGTGCACACCCATGCATACACTGCACACATCCACAAACACATGGGCACACCCATGCATACACCACACACATACACAAATACATGGGCACACCCATGCATACACTGCACACATCCACAAACACATGGGCACACCCATGCATACACCACACACATACACAAATACATGGGCACACCCATGCATACACTGCACATATCCACAAACACATGTGCACACCCATGCATACACTGCACATATCCACAAACACATGTGCACACCCATGCATACACTGCACACATACACAAACACATGGGCACACCCATGCACACACTGCACACATACACAAACACATGTGCACACCCACGCATACACTGCACACATCCACAAACACATGGGCACACCCATGCACACACTGCACACATCCACAAACACCTGGGCACACCCATGCATACACCACACACATACACAAATACATGTCCACACCCATGCATACACCACACACATATACAAATACACGTGCACACCCATGCATACACTGCACACATCCACAAATACATGGGCACACCCATGCATACACCACACACATCCACAAATACATGGGCACACCCATGCATACACCATACACATTCACAAGTACACTTGCACACCCATGCATACACTACACACATACACAAATTATCACATACACAACTATATCCTGAGGCATATTCAACTGTAGCTACCCGAGCTCCTCCTAGTTGTCTATTTTTCACAAGAAAGACATACATATTTTCTTAAAACTGTATTTCTCTGTATAAATGTTTGCCTGTACTTGCACCGTGTGAAACCCCCTGGAATTAGAGATGGCTGTGAGCCACCATGTTGGTCCTCTGCAAGAGCAGGATGTGCTCTGCTGAGCCATGTCTCTGAAAAGTCTGTCTTAAACACAGCTACGACTGCACTGCAGGGGCCACTGAATCTGTTGACCACCGCTTCGGGCTGTGACTGCTTCTCACCTCCATGGTCTAAAGAATGGGCATTTCTTCCCCCCACCCCAGAATATTTTTATTTAAAAGTTTTCAAGAACTTCATGTATGCATGCTGTATCTACACCTTATCAACTTTTTTTCTTCTGCTTCTAACTCCTCCCATTCTGCCTATCTCCCTCTCAAGTTCATAACCTCTTCATTCATTGTTACTGCTACACACGCACACGCACACAGGCACACACACACACAGGCACACACACACAGGCACACACACACACACAGACACACACATACACACACACACGCACGCACGCGTGCGCACGCACACCTTACTGAGTCCACTTAGTGTTGCTCATATGCACATGTGCTTAGGACTGACCTCTTGGGATCAAATGATCTATGCAGTTTGTCCTTGGCAGACAAATTCTTCCCCTTCTTAGCAACCATTGACTGTCTGTAGCTCTTCACCGAGGTAATGGGGCCCTGAGAAATTTTACCCACCCACACTGGCATGTCAACTTGTGGTCACTATGTAAGTCCTGTTTAGGTAACCATACCATTGAGGCTTCACGGCTGTGAGTGCCCTGTCAGGTCGAAAAGACACTATATAGCCACAGGCATCGTGATCTTTCGGCTCTGACAGGCTTTCTGTCCCCTCTCCCTTCGTTTTGCTTGAGTTTCGGGAGCAGGGCACTTCTTGCTATTCATTGTTCTGTGGGTCAGTGTGACAAATGCAGCATCATTAGGGCTTGTCCCAGCATGTTGGGTAGGGGACTGATAACCTGAGCTGGGTGCTTTAATATGGCATTGGTTGACTGCATGCTGGTCTAAGTCAGGCTCAGCTGGGACAATTAAGTCCTCCCCCCTGTGTCTCTTACATTTGCATGTCTTTCATATAGGCAAGCCCAGGCATGTTCCTTGCTTTGTTTGAGGATAGTTTGAAGGCAATCATAGGTGATTGAGGAATTGGGACCATACGAGGATATTATAAAGCTTCTTCTGAAGCCAACTTGTAAAGGTCACAACTGACTCATACAAAGCATGAGGCCAAGCTTAGTCAACCCAGGAAAGCACTTGCTACCAAAGAAAGTCAGTCAGCCACAGGCATACTAAGAGCAAAGCCCGTTATCCCAGAAGATGGTTCTACTTAGCAGTGGGAGCCCCAGCAATGCGAGGCCCTGAGTTTGGATCTCTAGCATGCACATTAAACCCAGACATGGCCACATGCACCTGTAATCGCAGCCCTGGGTGGGCCAGGACACAAGGACTGCTTTAGCACACTGGCCACCCAGCTTAGGCCCAAACTAGAAAGCTCTGAGTTCAGTCAGGTTCAGTCAGTGAGAGATCCTGCCTGACTCCAGGGAACAAGGCAATGAGGATACCTGACATCATCCTCTGTTCTCCACATCTGCACATACATATACACATACCCACATAGAACACACATACACACACACACACACACACACACACACACACACACATACACACAGAGAGAGAGAGAGAGAGAGACAGACAGACAGACAGACAGACAGACAAACAGACAGAGACAGAGAGACAGAGACAGAGAGTAAAGTCTGTTACATTCAAATTCCTTGGACAGGGTGATGTGTTTATAAAAAGGTAAAGAGAGGATATGCCCCGGGTTTTGGCACCAATGTTGTGCTGACAGAAAGATAAAGAGAGGGGGATTATGTTCTCTGGGGGCCTGGGGGAAGCGGGTGCCTCAGCAGGCCCATACTGAGACATCCCTTCCCTCTGAGGGACCAACCACACAACGGTATAGTACAGAACAGAGTTTATTCAGGATATGGAGAGGGGAGATAGGAGGATAGTAGGGCAGAGAAGGAGAGAGAGAAGGAGAGAAATAGAAGAGTAGAGTAGAGGCCGGCCATGAGCACATGGAGAGAAGGGGGGAAGGGAATGGGGAGAGAGGGGACAAAGGGGAAAGAGGGGAATTGCAAGAGAGTGAGGAGGGGACAAGCAGCCTCTTGTACAGTGTTAGGCTTACCTGGCTGTTGCCAGGTAACTGTGGGGGTGGAGCTTAGACAGAATGCTAACCCAGGGTCCCACACAATAAGAGATCTATGAGGGAATTGGCCTTCAGTCCCCACACAGAAGGACGTGAAAGCTCTGACATGGATGGGAATATCCCAGGACAAAAACACCAAATATGGGGCCCTTGTCAGAGGCTGAGTTGCAGGCTGGCCCAGTGACAGAATCAAGGTATACATAAGGAAAGCCAAATGAATCCAACAAGCAGGGTAGAGGGAAAGTTAGCAACTGCCAACAGGACAGTAACTAAGGATGGGTCAGGGGGCAGGCCTCTGGAGCAGTCTTAGTGTGGGTGGCTATGGGGATAGGCAAAGAGGATTTGATGCAGCAGGGTTAGGCAGAAAGGCCTAGAGAGCAGTGTGGACTGATCCCAGCTAATCACCCCGCAACAGGGCTCCCTTCAACAACCTCCAACCCATGGTTCACCTCGAGGAATAACTACCCAGTCTGCCCAGGTCTGAACATCTTAGAAAGCAGTCTGAAATTTTATGTAGTAGTTTCTTATCTTTAAAATTCTTTAAAAGACTTGGCAGGAGGAGAGGGAGGTGCCTGGGGTCAGAGGATACTCCATCCGTAGTGTACTGACCTTGCAGTACAAGGAACCGCGCGTGATCCTCAGAACTCTTCCTTTTGAAAGCCCCAAAACATGACATGGTGCACCTGTAGCCCCCATGATTGGGAAGGTAACACAGGCAGATCGATTCCTGGAGCCTGACACCCCAGCACGGTAGCCAATACACTGGGTGATCTGCAGGCTCAATGAGAGAACCTGTCTCAAAAAGCAACACATGCACACAGGTTTTTCCCTGTTTGTGTACACACACACACATGCACACACACACACACGCACACACACATACACACACTCACACATGTACACTCACACACACACTCGTACATGTACACTCACACACTACACACTCGCACATGTACACTCACACACACACATGCACGCACACACACGCACACACATGCACACACACACATGCACGCACGCACACACACATGCACACACACTGAAAAGCATCTGCAGCAATGCTCTCCCCCAAAGGTCAGTCAGTGTAGAGCTCTTATTTCCACAGGGTGACCTTAGCTCATCTTAACTTTACTCCACATTCAAGTATTTGGGTCCTCTATCAATGAATTAAATTATCTGAAACTAGGGTATAAATCATTAGCAATGAATTATTCAGAAACAAACACAATTAAGAGGCTCTTGGAAATGTTCTACTAACCAAAGTTGTTTGTTCCTGACAGGAACTATGGAGCCCAGGCTGGCCTCAAATTCCCCATCCTTTCTTGGCCTCCCAAAGGGCTGTGGTTTCAGGCTCACACACAGTTATGCCAGGCTCCCAAGCTCCTCCTTCCCAGTACTATGTCTACCTCCATATAGAGCTCTTGTGAGTCCGTCAAGAGCTGTAACTCAGAATCAATTGTCCTCATCCCTCTACATCAGATTTTGGACATTTTATTCCATAACTGATTATCTGAAAATATGTTGACCTAATTATGTATCTGTGTGGGTCTTTTTTTATTAGTTAGCTGGTTAGGTAGTCAACCAGTTATTGAGTTAGGGTCTTACTATGCAGCCAAGGCTAGCCATGATGCTTCATGAATCAGGCTAACTCATAATCCTTCTGCCTCACCCCCAAGCGTCAGAAATACAGACACAAACCACCATGCCTGGCTTAGTCTGATCATTTTAAAACAATCCCTTTCGTAGCTAACTTCTAGAGCTTTCTAGAAAGCATACGTATGACTTAGGACTTCGATCTTGTTCCTCCAAGACTCCTGCCTACACGGATCTATTAGGAAAATAGAGTTTTAAACTCTCAAAATAGACGCGATAAGGACCTTGCAGATACAACTTTTGACTTTAGTGCTTTTCCTTTTCAATTCTGTGGGGGTCTGAAAACCCAGTCCTGCTTGGGGGGAGGGTGAGCAGAGGCAGACTAGTGAAGGGGTGCTTGCAAATAAAGGTTTCTGTGTTTTAATCAATGCCCATAAGCTGTGCTGTCACTGGGCAGAGGACAAACTGATCTTCTATTACCTTCTAGCAAAACAGCATTAACATTTTAGTGATTTGGTTTTTATTCTTATCTCTCTGTCCTTAAAGAAGAAAGTGCATTGCACACACACGCACACACACACATCACAAACACAATGCATGCATCAAAAAGGAAAGGAATATTAATTTTCAGGCTAAATCAGTATCATTTACTTAAACTTTATCATTTTAAAACTAGACCATTTGCGCATGTGCCTGTAGTAAAAAATAAGATATCCACTCCCCACCTGTGTGGGAACACTTGGAAACAGTGACCCACACGAGATAAAACCTGCCTGTAACCTAATATGTAGTATGTAGCTGTCCAGCACTGCAGGGAACCACATAGGTATGCATGTTTTGTTGCTGTTTTTGATGTGTGATTGCCTTCTATGGCCCCAGCTAGCTTCTAACTATCAAACTTTCTTCTTTGGCTTTCTGGGTACTGTTATAAGCAAGCATTAACACTCATGGAAAATCAATCTCTCTCCCTCTCTCTCTCTCTCTCTGTCTCTCTCTCTCTCTCTCTCTGTCTCTCTCTCTCTCTCTCTCTCTCTCTCTCTCTCCCCGTGTGTGTGTGTGTGTGTGTGTGTGTGTGTGTGTGTGTGTGTTTTTATTTAAATTCTTGCCTCTAGACTCCCCAACCATGGGTGAAAACATTGAGACAATGCCACCTGTGCTACAAGGGGCACAGGGACTTGGCCTTGGACACTTGGGACCATTACGAAGCATCTGTAGAGTCCTCAGAGAATGTCCTTCCATGCTTGTGCCCCTGTGCTCTAGGTCTGGCTCATAGCTCCCAAGAATGGAATAGAAGCTGAGACTGGAGGACAGACGCAACGTGTTCCTGTGGCTGTCCAAGGCTGGTACAGTGGACATCCCACAGGGCTAGACATGACAGGAACACCTCCTTTCTGGGCTGGCATAGGATGAGTGGCGCCATGTGGAGGGCAGTGTCCTGTATGTGGCTCACTTGTCATTTCGATGTGAGCACCGCTGCCTCTGTCTCCACAATGGGGACCCAAATGACCCTCGTTCTCGGAGGAAGCTCAAGGGGGAAATGCAGGAAGAGCCAACTGCATGCGTTCCGCAGTACTCACCACGCCACGGTGAGAAGACCGGAAGCTGCGTAGACACTGTGTCCTGTCAAACACGATAGGTGTTTACCATGTCCCATCTTTTGCTGGGCCCTGAGATGCAGGGGCGTGGATGTGGGTAGTTGGTCAGAGGGATGTCTCCAAAGAGAGGAGAGAAAACAAGGATGGTGAGAGAGCTAGGACCTGGTCTTGCTGTGGATTTTTTTTTTTTTTTGGAGTGGGCGTGAAGGGGACTCGAGCCAATAGAAAGCAGTTATTAGTGAGTTAGTGACTACACTGGATGTTCAGGAGCCCAGGGTAGCACTGATCCTTTCTCTGGATGAGATCTTAAGAACAAAAACCACATTCTGGGTTAACGTACTTCCGTTAACAAGAACGGTTAGCCAGAAGCAGAATTACAGGAGCAGAAAGGCAAGGTTGGTACATTTAGAGAGTGTCCCAGAACTGTGGACTTTGATGGATTAGGTCTTTGTTTTCATTTCTGGCAGGTGGCAGGTGCTTTTGTGAAAAAAATATCCTGAGGTTCCTTTGAGATGTCTGTCCGGATATTGGCTGTGGCGAATCATCTAGCCCTATACCCCACGTTCCACACAGGAGGCCCAGTGCGTTGACCTCCTTACTCACAAGCACAAATGCAAACTTGGTAAGAGCAGAGTTCTGTCAGCTGTGGGACCTGCAGTAAGAAAGGACACGGTTGCCTTGGGGGGCAAGGAGACCACACGGGGGGAGAGCAGGAGGACTGGAGATGTTAGAGACCCAGATATCAGTGTGGCATCCAAAAAAAGCAGGGCTAGCATTCCACATGGAGTGACTCTACTTGGTAAAGCATATTGCTTTGATTCCACAGAAATTATTGAACTTGACCTTGAACCCAGTATAAAGCTATTGGAAGAGTCCAAAGACCACCAATTCCTGACTTGATTTAGATGAAATAATAGCTTAACAACTTAAAGGATCATGGGAAAGGTGTATCTCACACTGACTGGCACCTCACCCACTCCCTCCCTTATTCTCTTGTGGTGACAGTTTTAGAGTTCTGGTTTCTTTAAAAAGCACAGAAATATTCTAAGTATATGTTTTCAACCCAGTGCAGGATGGGGGTCTGCTTCAAACTGCCCATAGCAGTTGACAATGATTTGCCTGCTGCCCTAGCAGGGGAGTGATTTTGCCACCTGCAGATGGTTTCTACAGTTGTGTGGTGTAATTGCTAGGGCCCTGTATGCTGGGGGGAGAGGGTCGTTGGTGGATGGTTGGTTGGTTGTTGTTGTTATTGTTGCTGGTCATGATTTGTTATGTAGTCACGCACAAAGAAACAACAACAGGGGCTGGGGATTTAGCTCAGTGGTAGAGCGCTTACCTAGGAAGCGCAAGGCCCTGGGTTCGATCCCCAGCTCCGAAAAAAAGAACCAAAAAAAAAAAAAAAAAAAGAAACAACAACAAGACGAAATTAGATATCCTGATGGTGAAACTCAAATTTGTCCCAAAGAACTCGATTGTCCCTAATCCACAGGAAATAGTCTAATGATAATGTTGCCCCTTAACACCCCCTGATTTTATTCAGGGACCTCTTTCGTTTCCTCTCTACCATTTTTTTTCTCTCTAATCTAGTGTTAGGGGGTGGAAGGGGTGGAAGCAAGAAGAAACCACAAAGTCACCAAAGACCAACTACATTCTGTAAATGTTTCACCGTCCAGGACAAATGAGTCATCTTCCCAGAACAATCTCATCCATTCCTAGGCATTTGGGAGCTTGGCTTTTCCTAACATTGTTTCTACCTAGGAGAAGTTCAAGTACAAACTGTTACAACATCATTTCTCTTCCTTCCCAACAATAAGAGCATGAATGGCTTGGGTTTTTGCTTGTCTGGTTGGTTTGGTTTCCCCTATGAGACCTTTTAAAACTATTTTTGAGTGAAAGGAATGTGGTCATGAACCATTTTTTTTCACTAACCTTTCCATGAAATACAGTACTGCACTGAAATACTCAGTCCCCTGTTTGAATATCTGTAAGGCTCAAAGCATTTCTCCCTCTGACATTATTATATTTGTAAATTTATTTTATTTGCGTGATTTGGGGTTGACGTGTGTCTTTCCCTACTAGACTGCAAGACGGTTGGAGTTTTCTGTCTAGTAAGATTCTCTCCTGACATAAGTGAGCAGCTCCTAATTATTTTCAGTGAATGGATGAATATCTAAAATCTAATTAACTCCTTCTTACACATATTGACAAAAAGAATTAAAAGCAGAGGAAAAAGACAGATACAAAAAGGCCCAGAAAAGTGCCAGGCCCTGCCCAGTCACAAAGCTGCTTCCCGACAGAGTTCTTCAATGGTTTTTGTCTGTACAGGCCTCAGCCCTCCTTGAGCCTGTGTGTTAGATTATAATTCACTGTGATGATGTCTCATGGGCCAGAAGTATGCATTAATTCTGGGTTTTCTCCCACAGACATGTGCTTAACTGAAGAAATATCAAAGATACTTGCTCCCAGGATTTCTTGACATTTACCCTCCTATTGAGAGACACTGAATTAGTTCACCTTCTGTTGAAAGCCGGCACCTTGGGCCTATGCTGCTCTATTGAAATGGCTGCTTTAAAACGGCTCATTTATTTCCACTGCAGTATTTGGTAACTCAGTGACAGGATCGTTTTATATATGCTCTAAAACTCAATAAGAATCAAGTTTCCAGTCCTTAGGAATACACGGAATGAAACCATCGCAGTGGATAGGCACGCCCAGGTCCAGTGCATGGAATGAATCGGAAGGTCTGTCTCCTTAGGAACTCACAGGGGCCCAGAAAATCATACACAGATAAAAGAGAAACACTATGGTCTGAAATGACCTGTCCCCCAGTTTCCTGTTCTGAACCTTTGGTCCCCAGCTGGTGGCTTTGTTCTGGAGTGTTCTGGAAAGAGAGGACCCTTTCTGGAAAGAAGTAGGCCACACTGTAAAAGTCTTCACCCAGCATGAATGATGGCTCCCCTATAGTCACAAAGATGGGAACCCCATCGGTAACGCCCCCAAACTAGACACCCTAGCACTCCTGAGACCAGAGCATATACAGTTGGAGCAGAATTGTACCGAATGTCTAGCAGGGGCAGCTGTAATCTCAGGTGAAAATCCAACAGGACAGCAAGCCTGACAGCCTGCCCTGTACCCCAGTCACTGAGGGGACATCAACAGTCAACAGACCTCAAGGGTCTCCAGAGACAGTCATAGGTGTTCTGATCATGACGGTGGCTCTTGTGCTCCAAGGAAGCATTCTACAACATGAAGCAATGTAGTGCTGTGTGTGCCTGGCTACTGGGATTGATGGACCCTTGGCTAGCACTGTACTGGGGTCACCCTGCATAGCCTTCACCTCGGGCACCCCAGGATGCCTTATTAGGGAATTAGCTGTTGGGGTTTCCATTTGACAAGAGCTCCTTCCTCAACATCAATTGTCATAATGGGGATCAACAAAGCCCCTAAAACTCAACTCACATTCTTATGTCCCCACCGAATAAACCGTTTCCCAACCCTCTAGTTAATGCTGTCCTATTTGCCTAGTGACTAGGTGTCATACATTGCTTCTGTCTTACATTCTTGGTCTCCTCAGGAGGCCCTGCCACTCGGACAGCAGGTCACCAATGGCCTAACTCCTCACTCACATTAGGGTCAGTGCAACTGCTATCCTAAAACTCATCTCTGGTTTTGTCACATCTGATCACCTAAGCCAAATGTTGCAGGGATTTGTTCCCTTCCTCACAAGGTCCCAAGGACAAACCAAAGTATGATTCCATCAAAGTTCAGTCAGAGGAAACAACGAGCCCACTGCACTTACAGAATATGGTTGAGTTGTCACCTACTGGAGTGTGGACGACACAGAAGAACTAGCATAGGGAAAACTGACCCAGCAGGTATCACAGCTTCTCCAACATCCTCATAGGACTCCTTCCTGAGTAATCTCCACACCTACATATTATAGCCCTTCCTGAGGCTCCAACATGGCTGCCTGCAGTTGAGATGACACTGTGTCGATGAGAAAAGCATGGAGAATGCAGGTGAGGGTTCAGTGACCTTCCTCTGACAAAATGTCAACATCCCCAAGCCCTGTCATGATGGTCTCTTGCAAGCAAGCCCAGTCCATCTGACAAAGACGGTGGCTGACTGCTCATAGGACCTCTGTGGACATGGCTCCTTTGCAGAGGGTCTGGAGTTTAAGTCATGTTGCCACCCAAGCACTTTGCAGTCTGTTTTGAAATATAGACCCCACTGAGGGAAAAGTCTCCTCATGCTGAGCTTTCAAAGGACGCCAACATTTGTAAAATGCAGTAGAACTCCATGGCCCCACAGGAAGTGCTGGACAGCACACACCGATTCAGAGTACAGAGGTCATGGTGGTTACCACGGGAGCACTGAGAACTTCCTTACACATCTATGCGTCCTGAATAGGATGTCTACAGTGAAGCTCAACACAGAGCCTGTCCCACAAATTCCAATTGAATGTGACTAAGGTCAGTGCCCTTTGCAACGAGTGGACTTTCAAATGTTCCCCACCTGTGCTCTCTAGCGAGCCAACCACCTCTCAATGCCACGCTGCTTGGGCTGCTTACGTCCCTAGGAGCTTGACGTGCATATGTTCTCGCTAGAAAAGAGGGTCTACGGTTTATGGTGATTTCTCTAAAAATCAGTGCACCCTCTCTGCTGTAGAGAACATAGGGCAATACTTTTGGCCTTAATTTTCATTTCTTTTATACCATACTCTGGGTCATGAGTCCAATGGTGCCATTAAAAAATAAAAAATACACGACGGTAATACCCAGGCTTGTAACTTGTTCCACATGCTCAGCATGTTTCCAAAAGTAATCCCACATTCATTTCTCTGGCCTAGTGTTTAGTTCATGACATCTGTGAGCTGTTTTCCCTGTGCTCTCATGATTTATTTTGGTGTCCACGTGAACTTGCTCTGTAAAAGCAGAAAGGAATTTGCCCAGACTCCTTTCTCTCCAGGGCCATCTCGTGGGGTCTCACAGACCATTAGGCTTCCTGTACATAGAAGAGCCCACCAAGCTGTGTGAAACCTGGCACTGCTGCCGGCTGGGGTAGGGACTGATCATTCAACTTGTCTGCTCCTCCAGACCTCAGTTTCTACACCCGCACAGGGGAACTGGTAACTATCCCCAGGGTTGACAGAGCCTCAGCTCATGGCCCTATATATAAGCATCTTGATCAGTGGCGGACCTACAGCAAGCCTTGACTCACCCTTCCAACCTCCTTTACTGGTCCCCATTGGTCTTTCCAGTCAGGCAGCCATTCAACTAATGGTGCTCCTATATCAGGAAATATGCCTGATACTAAGTCAGTCAAGCCATCCTGCAAACGGAGCTGAACGGAAGTCAGCAGTGCAGGTCCTATCTTATCTTAGTTGGGTGTGGTGTCCATCAGATATTTGGCCCATTCTGACTTGTTATAATATTCCATTAAAATACATTAAGAATCCTGGTGGCCAGTCCTTTGGGCTTCCTTAGTCTCCTCCTATAAAGCCAAGTCAAATGTCGTGCAAAGTAAGTGATTTGCTTGCTCTGTCTCCAGACGCTAGGAACTTGGGAGTGAAATCAAGCTAGTTCCAAACCATGAGTCACTAAGAGACCAGTGGAAAGGTATCCTTACCAACAAAGTGGCTGCAGAAACCCGCAAAGGCTTCTCTTTTAGTAGTATTCCTCAGCCTGTGGGTGAGTCTAACTGAGAGCTCAAATGTTTATTAATTTGTAATAAACACATAAGAATTGCTTTGTGTGGGCCATGCACTGCTATGAACACCAGAGGAGATCAGGGGTGTGAATTGTTTATCCTTCCGTGGCTTTGCATTTGAATGTGGGAGAGAGAGGCAAACAGCACAGAGTGGACCACATGTAGCACCATGCTGGGATGCAAGGACAGAGAAATGGGGTCACAAGGTGAGCTATGTTACCACTTGGTTGTGACCTTTGAGGAGTGTGATGGTTTGTATATGCTTGGCCCAGGGAGTGACACTATTAGAAGGTGTGGCTTGAAGTAGGTGTGTCACTGTGGGCATGGGCTTTAAGACCCTCATCCTGGCTGCCTCGAAGCCAGTCTTCTCCTAGCAGCCTTCAGATGAAGATGTAGAACTCTCAGCTCCTCCTGCACCATGCCTGCCTGGATGCTGCCATGTTCCCACCTTGATGATAATGGACTGAACCTCTGAACCTGTGAGCCAGCTCCAATTAAATGTTGTTCTTATAAGAGTTGCTTTAGTCATGGTGTCTGTTCACAGCAGTAAAACCCTAAGACAAGGAGTGACATGGGAAGAAAACAAGGTCGATACCTGGAGAAGACAGAGTCCAGACCCAAGAAACATGCAGTGGCCCTAAGGTCTGGGAGATGTGTCTGGGCTACTTAAGGGAGTCGTGCAGCAGGAACAGGGTACTGGGAGGTAGCAGACCAGGCAGGACTGTGAAAACAGAGGCAAAGCTTTCACACCACTTATAAAGGAGCTCACAGAAGTTTGGGTGGGGTGGTGAGCCCTGTTCCCTGCTGAGGATCATCTGTCGTGAGACCGGAAACCAGCGAGGGGGGCTGCCACGTCCCTCAGGCCACACAACATGAAAAGTTGGGTTCAGGTAGCAGAGAAGATGGTTAAATTCAGAGAAGTAATAGGATTTGCTGTTGGCTTGGTCGCAGCTCCAGAGAGAAAAGTCAGTCAAAGACATCTTGGTGCTTGAGGCCTACACAATGAAAGGATGAGGTTACACTGACAGAAGACTACAATGGAGGGAGTCTGAGAGGGATGTACAAGACCTGAGAGCTGGGCACTGCTTCCAGGAAATCCCTTAAGGACCAAATGTTTATTGTGAATGAGAGTCTATGATTGGAGCCTAGAATTCACTGCGACAGTTGGGTTAAGGGATAGAAACTGGGAGACCAGAGGCAGATAAAGTCAGACAGGTGTGGGCAGGGAAACCTTGGGACATGTCTAGGATTTTAAAGCACAGGAGGAGACAACCAAGGGAGACTGAGGAGCGATCGAGAGAAGGTAAAAGATTGGGACAGGGTTCAATAAACGCTCAGCTGCCGCTCCTGGATCAAGGACAGTCAGGAGTGAATGCCTCCTCCGAGGTCACTGAGAGCGACCTCCGGAAGAGCCACTTACTAGAGTGTTTAGTGGGAAAGCCTGGTGCTGTGTATTCAAAAGAGAGTCAGAGAGACGTTTTACAGAAACTATTTTGAGCTGTGCTATAAAAAAGAAGGCGAAAATGGGACAGACGTCCGACTGGAAGGGAAAGAGAACTCGAGGAGGATGCTCAAAACCATTGTTTTCTGTTTAATGATGTGGGAATGGTGCCCAAACAGAAAGCAGCAGACAGGACAGGAGGGAGACACAAACATGATGTAGGGGGTAGATCTGATGCTGGTGATGGTGATGATGCTGGTGATAATGGTGGTGGTGATGATGCTGGTGGTAATGGTGATGATGATGATGGTGGTGGGGGAGTGTTGTGAAGAAGGGGAGATGCTCAAAAGAGTCGGGAGAAAACATTCTACGCCACCCCCAAGCCAGTTCTCCTAAGAACACAATGAGAACCGGCACTTTCTCCTCCAGATACAGGGACAACGCCCGAGAATCTGCATCTCTAACACATTTCCATGGGGCATTGCGGGCCTTTGTCAGAGGCCAAAGCTGCAGAGCAAATGCCTCTTCAGAATAAAACGCCTCCTCAGGAGATTCTAGTTTTGTGGCTTTTAAATCCTACAGCCAACTAAATTTGTTTTCTTAGTTCTTGTGCGGGGGTGCCCTGCTATATCCATGTCTGTGTGCCTTGTGCCTGCCTGGCACCCGTAGAGGCCAGAAGAAGGCCTTAGAGTCCTTGGAATGGGAGGTACAGATACCTGCGTCACATAGAATTCTTCCCATTTTTAAAAATCAATTTTAACAATGTTTGACAATTCTTCGCTAGACCACTCAGTTAAGAGGACCCAGGTTCGGTCCCCATCACTCACGTGGTAACACAACTGTCTGTATGTCCAATTCTGAGGAGTCTAAGACAGTCTTCTGCCTTCTGTGGGCACAGTCACATCTGACACAGACATAAATGTAGCAGGCCACCCACACACACAAGTTCGTACAACACATTTTTAAGAATTCAACACTGAACCCAACTCACTTCACTCTACCCTGTTTCTTTGTGCTTTGTGGGAGGGGTGTTCACTTCAAATACCAGAAGTATAAGTGTGTGCTGTTTCATAGTGAGAGACGAAACATGCTTTCTTAATTCTAGTACTAGTATTTTTTGGTATCTTGTTTCTCTTGATCTTTTAAAAATCAACTCTGTTCTCCTGTATTTGGACCCTATTTATTGACTGATTTCGTTTTTAACGTTTTGGGGTGTGTGGATATATTTGTCTGTATGGTGTGTGATCCTATGTGTGTTCTTACGTGTGTGCAGGCCGAAGATAATGCTGGGGTGCCCTGCTCTATTTCTCTCCACCCCACTCATCTGAAACAGAGTCTTTCATGGACCTAGAGTTAAGGTGCAAACCAGCCAATCCCTGGGATCCTCCAACCCCTGCCACTCAGGGCGCGAGGGGTGCAGGATAGCGCTTAACCTGAGAGCTGGGATCTAAGCTCAGGTCCCCATGCTAGTGCGACAAGCCCTCTTCCATACTGAAGGGCCATCTCTCTGGCCCTTGTTCGTTCATCTGAACAGATATGGAACCAGCATCTTCTAAGTGGTAAGCATCTTTCTAGAACCTGAGACACATCCACACACAGAAGCTTCTGTGTCTTAGAAAGCTATATTCGAGCTTGAAAACTTAAGAGACAGCAAGCAAAGGAACCCCTGCAGTAAGTCAGACATGATGATCTGATTATGATGGTAAAAAGAAAAGGAATTAAGGAAGAAAAGGGAAATGAGAAATCAGATGGGAAGTCAGGGTTGCTTTCCCTCAGGACACGAAGGAGAGAGGCAGGTTACCGGGCCAGTTGGCTTCCTATAAGGCTGTTAGAGAAGAGTATTTGTTTTCTTGGATACACAGTATCACCATTGTAACAACTAAAGTCCAAAACAGTGCAAGTGTGGGCTGGGCAGTAGCTCCGTTGATGGGGTCCTTGCCTGGCATTCATGAGGCTCTGGGTTCTGTCCCCATCAACACATAAATATGGTATAATTCTGCAAGTCTGTAACCCCAACACTTGGAATTCAAGTAATTCTCACCTTTATAGGAAATTTCAGGCCAGCCTGGATGATCTCTCTGTCTCTGTCTGTCTCTCTCTTCTCCTCCCCTTCCTCTTCCTCTTCTCCCCTCCCTCTCTCAAGAGTGTGTGTGTGTGTGTGTGTGTGTGTGTGTGTGTGTGTGTGTGTGTGTGTTCACACACTGGAGCACAGTAAACAGTAATTGAGGAAGAGCCATATCACTTGCTATTCGCTATACTTTAAAAAGCCGTGGTTGATATTTATTCAGTTAACTGACCTCAGGCCTAAGAAGTCCCGAAAGATCGAAAGACATTGACTTCCCCACTGCCTTCTTCTCGTGTTAAGAGAAGAAATGTATCCTGCCAACATTAAGGGCAGGAGTGCTGCCATTGCTCCAAGCTTGTCCGACTGGACTTAGACCCACTTCCTCAGAGTCTGAGTTAGTTCTGTGGCTTTTTCTTTCTGATCCCTTGGATGCACAGGGGGCACCATTACGATTTTGTTGGCTTTCTTTTTGCGGGGGGGAACATTCTTTTCAGAATGCACACCCCAGCATCCTTAGCGTGTGTGTGAGGAAGGACACCTCAATGCCAATTCAGTAGTTATCCTTCTTTCAAACGCAATTCAAATTCTAAGTTTCAGGGCTTCTCCAGATCCTAGAGTCTGAGGTTCCTGGCGAGATGGTGGATGTTTGGATTTAGTTGGGCTTGCGTTTTCTTTTCCCCTTGGGGCCTCATCTGTGCTGAGCCGTGCAGCAGCCCCTTGTCACTCTGTGTGACCACTCAGATGACATTCTTGAGCTCGCTCTGAGCAGCTGAGTCCCGTCACCACCCTTGAGTTCTGTCTTCCTTTGTTTCTCTGCATTGTTTTCCTAGGAAATTTTCTCAGCAACACGAAAGCTCTACACTCGTCCTTCGCCATGTGTGTCTTTTCCTTTTACTGTGTTCCTCCCCGTCCCTCTCCCACCCACCCTCCTCTCTTAGCCTTTTACTCTCTGGATGAATCTTATGATTGTTTTTTTTATGCCATTGGTGCTGATGTGGTGATTCTGAGTAAGTTGCCCTTATTTAAAAAATGTATGACTTTGAAGAATGTGTGATTTTTGTCTAATAATTGTTGTCGGACGCATCCGTCTCAACGTGAAGGTATCACCTTTGTATTTGGCAGACTCCTTGGGAGAAAACCGCGAGTCTAAACATGTTTAATATGGTTTGCAGACATCGCCGTGAATTCCACAGTTCATCATATCCACAGGATCATCTTTAGAAAGTTTTACAAAATGCTAAAAGATGGCAAGCAATTGACTCTCACCTTGAAAGAGATGGGAAAACACATAAAACGTGTACTAAATAGGTAGCTGCCAAGAACACACTTTAACCAATTCTAATTACACCCTATATCTTGGCACCCACTTCTCCTTGACATAACTTAGGAAAATTCCATCTCTACGTCTACGGCTCCCAGAAATGCATGCGTCTGCAAAGAGAGTCTGACATGCCCACACATCGCTCAAAATCCTCTCCCCAAGCACTTATGGGGAAATCAAAGCCACAAAAGAGAAACACCAAATATATGTGTCTGTGCACTAACAAATACACAGATGTATGCACACATTCATGCTTGTGAGTGCATGGGCAACTGTCTGCATTCGTGCACACGCTCACACTTGTGTGTGCACCAGCAAATGCCCGCACGCACACTCTCATGTTCATGGTTGCCTACGCACGGGCATGCAGA
The DNA here is from genome assembly GCF_021556685.1 of Rattus norvegicus. Lineage (NCBI taxonomy): Eukaryota > Metazoa > Chordata > Mammalia > Rodentia > Muridae > Rattus > Rattus norvegicus. The sequence continues at coordinate 103,577,709 of NC_141546.1, forward strand.
CAGCCGCACTGTGCTGCTAAATCTAGATCTCAATAAAGTTTCCCAGTGTCTGCAAAGTTTCCTCTGTGAATGCATTGGGGTGCACTGTGTGTTCATGTTCGTGTGTGTGTGTATGTGTGTGTGTGTGTGTGTGTGTGTGTGTGTGTGTGTGTGTGTGTGTGTAGTGTATATATGAGTTCAGGAATGAGTCCTTAAACCCTTTCACCTTTTGCTTGACATAGATTATCTTATTGGCCTGAAACTTTAAGGCACAGGATAGGCTGGCTGGCCTCCCAGTCCAGGGCCCTCCTACCTCCACTTCTCACCTCAATACTGGGATTCCCTGTGCAACTATTCCCAGACTCGGACATAGGCTCTGTGGATGTGAAGCCTGTCCTCATGATTTCAAGGGAATCACTTCACTGACCAAGCTATCTTCCCCAGCCCAATCATGCAAATATTTGTAACTCACTTGTAACATCAACAGAATTTTTGTATTAGATGACCTTTAGTGTTCAAATATAGAAGCAGTTTGTCCACTTGGGGACATGGCCTATCTTCTGTGGTTGTCTTTAGGGATCCAGAGACCTGAGGAAGGGTCACCTCCATCTTCAGGATGTACATCCCAGCCTCTCAGCAGCCTCCCAGCAGCCTCTCGGCCTCCTACTACAACTGTCAGTACCATGCCCTCGGTGCCTCGCCTTGCCACAACTCATTTATTTTCCATCAGCTGTAGCTCTAATTGGCCAGAGCAAGAATTCTATTCTCTCCTCTCCATAAATGTGTGGAAGAAGAGTGAAAGCAGAGCCCCCTGGGCCTGCCCTTTCTGGTTATTTATAGTGAGGCCACGGGGTCAGCAGCTACAAGAGGAAAGGAACATCAACCGTTCTCTAAGTTCATCTCGGGGAGGCCAATGCGAGCTGTTCCTGCTCAACACTAAAAGCCACAGTGTGGAAACAAACTGAGCTGGTCTACGCTTTCTGGTGTCTGTGAGGGAGAACTGGGTTCAACTTGTCTCTCTGCTGAGCTGATAGTCTATGCCATGTAGGTTACCTGAAATTGTCTCCGCTGTAGCAATGGGGAGGGTAATGTTTCAGGGCGCCGAGGGTGCCTCACTCATTATTTGTCTAGAAGTAACTTTAAAAAGCCCCCATTTCTCATGGCTGTCTGTGTTGGGATGTACAACCCAGTGGTAACACAAGGGGTACAACATAAGGACTTGGAAAAAGATGTCTCAAAACCGATTAGGGAGAAATAGTTTCCAGGGAAGAGGTAGCCTCCCATTTCAGCCAGAGACATGATAACAAGCTGACTCCACTGTGTGGAAGGGGGTGAGCAGAAAATGCGTAAGGCCTAGGGGTGGTGGATCGCTGCAGGAAAGAGCATGGGAGTCACACACATAAGCACACAGAGACTGGGATAGCATGCACGAGACCTGCACGAACTCAAGCCAAACCCCACCATGGGGGGGGCTAAGTAGACAGGAAGTTCCATACCTAGTTGAGTTACTGGCATTTGGAGAAGGAATGTCAGTTTTCTTGGGTAGAGTGACACCTGGTATAGAGATCACATGGCCCGGCAGTAGTTCGCCAACACGAGCTGGACTCTATGCGTTTTAGCATTGTTTAGTTTTTGTTTTGTTTTTAAGAGAGAGGAAGGAGAGGGAGAAGGAAAGAGAACATGAAGTTGGGTGGGTAAGGAAGAAGACTCTGGGAGAAGCTGGAGAGAAATGGGTTAAGTTCAAAATATATTGTTTAAAATTCTCTAAGAATTTATAAATAAACATTTTTGAAAGGAATTGATTTTACTCGTCACCATGCTTGTAAATATACCAAACATACTGCTGACCCCCGTGGTGGTAAATCAGCTACAGTGTTGTGGGTGGAGAGAGGGCAGAAGAGGAATGGACAGGACCGCCTTCCTAAAGGGACACAAGCAGCAGACCTAAGAAGAGAGATGTGAACCAGAAGGGATGGCGGGGATGGAGTCTCATTAACCTAGACTCAGATGTTACTTTGATCATACATCGGTCTTAATTCAAACCTCACTGTGATTCCCATGGCCGCCACACATGGATGGATGGCCCTCAGGCTAATCCATAACATTTTGTAAGACTCGGTTTCCTTATTTGTAAACAGTGGTACCGACGGGACTTCATAGGCCTTCACGAGGATGATAAGGGTACAAAGTCTGCAAACAGAGACGAAGCATGAAGAGTCACGTGTCACGTGATATAAGAGGCCAGAAACTGATAGGAATCTCTGGTTTAGGCGGAGAGGACAACGAAAGGAAGAACTCGTGTTGATATCTCTTCTTAAAGTTTGCCTCCTGCTGTTGAGTGGGTAACCTCAGCTAAGAAAGAGGGGAGAAAGGCCCAGTTGGGAAGATAAATGATGACTGGACTCTTAGACTCTTGTGCCCTGCCCCCGTTAAATGTCTCCAACATGAATCACTCAGGTCCATCCTGTGTGTGTACATGACAAGCCCTGGACACAGCATGTTCTGCACTGCTTTTCTCTCTGTGCTTTCCTCCGCTAGCAGAGCCAGGGCTAGGGAGGGAGCATCTTGTACACTCTGAGGTGATCTGACCTGGACCACACTAGGTCATGGCATTATTATGTTGCTATTAAATTCCCAAAGCTATTCATAAGTTCACGTCTCCCTCCCAGAAATCACCAACTCCTCCACGCTCAGGTCTGTGAGCTCCGATCTCGCCTTGATGTTTCTCTATGGCCAAATAAACCTCACGGACTGATTGACCTGCTCTGTGCCACTGCTGGCTTCTCCCCCACTCATTTTCAATCAATTTGGACTCCAGCTCAACCGTACAGATTATGAAGAGGAGCTCCAGAAGGAAGATGCTATTCTACCTTGGAAGTAGAAGAAGATGAGCGCTCGCAATTCTCTCCTTCTGACAGACTCTGCACAGGCCTTTGTGGAAGTCTCACCTGAACTCTTGCTGGAGCCACCACACTAGAGCAGAATCAGCTCAGAAATAAAACGTCTGGCTCCCGTTGCATTCTCAGCAGCTCTTGGCTCAAAGGATGCAGCTCGTTACAGAGAAGAGTCAGAAAGGCAGAGACTTGTCCACCAAGGTGAGAGGTGGAATAATTGAGCTAAGCACCATAAGGTGAGTGCCTGCTGTGAAAACAGAAACAGGGAGAAAGGGATCACCTGGGGCAAGGGAACAGCCTGCAGGTCAAACAAACCACAAAGGCCATCGAAAGAAGAATACAGGAATATCGGGAGATTCTAATAGTCACGGTGGGCTGACATGGACGCCAGGCCGCTGCAGCAGATCGGGTATAGGGGGCAAGTCAACTGGATTCTCCCAGGGACTTTCTGGCATCTTGAGTCACAGACACACATAAGGATCTAATAAAGGAAGGTGCCGCTGATGTTTAAATCCCTGGTTCTTTCTGTACCCAGCATGACCTCTTCTTCTCCCTCATCTGGTCATCCTTGTAGTGTGATTGATTAAATATGTCACAAGAGAGGATCGATGAGTAGATGGTTCAGTGGAAAAAGTGATCACCCTTTAAATGTAAAGACCTGAGTTCTGATCTCTAAGACCCATGGTTTGTTTTGTTTTGCTTTGCTTTTAAGAGAAGCCTGCATTTTGGAGTTCACCACTAATCCTACACTTGGGAGAGAGGCAGAGACAAAGACTCCTGAACTCACTGGCCAGCCGGTCTGACAGAAAGGGCAAGCGTTATGCTTAGCGGGAGACTCTTGAAAATAAGGTGCGGAACAATTGAGGGAGACAGCTGGTCAACAAAGGCCTCTGGTCTCCACGTGCACTTACATGTTATATGCACCTACACACGTGCACTTACATGTTATATGTACCTACACACGTGCACTTACATGTTATATGCACCTACACACGTGCACTTACATGTTATATGTACCTACACACGTACACTTACATGTTATATGTACCTACACACGTACACTTACATGTTATATGCACCTACACACGTGCACTTACATGTTATATGCACCTACACACGTGCACTTACATGTTATATGTACCTACACACGTACACTTACATGTTATATGCACCTACACACGTACACTTACATGTTATATGCACCTACACACATACAGAAGCATGAAGGGGATCTTAAGGGTTGTGGAGCATGTGGCATGCATCAGTGGGTTTCCTGTGGCTAGCCCAAGAGAGGACACCAAGTATGTATCCTGCAAATACTGCGACACAAAAGGCTAAATAGGTACCATTCCTTCTCAGCCAGTCATCTTCCGGGGTGTTCTTCTGACAGCCTGTTTATTCACGTTGCTTCCTCTGAAGCGAGGACATACCTCTGCCATGCAGGAAACATTCAGGAAACAGAAATAAATCCAGGCAGGATTGTGACTCCCACAGGGATTTCCCTGGCTGATGCAAAGTATTCTCTGTGTGTGTGTGTGTGTGTGTGTGTGTGTGTGTGTGTGTGTGTGTGTGTGTGTGTGTGTGTGATGAGAGGGCCAAAAACTCAGACTGGCACCATGACAAGGATGATTGACAGACCAACAAGCTGTGCTTTGGCTGCTAGACAGAAGGCTGGGCATGTTTGTCACACTCCCCCAGTTTTAAGTTTTTTTTCCTGACAGTTGTCTGTCAGGCTGTAGCAAAGAGAATAGGTAAGGGGAGGCTACATTTTGATCTGGGACTGCTACAGAGTCTCGTCCTCTGAGCATGGAACCTGAGGTGTTCTCCTGATCTCGGGCTGTTGGAAAAGTGTTCCGCAAGATTCCGAGACTGAATGCGGTGCCTAGAGATTATGGGATGGAAGCTAAGCAGAGCTGTGATCCTAAGTGGAAGAACCTTGTCCCGAGTGCCCTCCGTGGGTATTTCCACAGTATCTTCAGGCATTTGGGGTTGTCACAGGTCCGGTCAAGCAGTACAAGAGTTAGACTGGGGGTCGGGGAGGACTCAGCACCCTCAGGGGCACCTCCGTGGTGGCATCAACAGGCAGAATCTAGAGCTACCTTGGAGATGCCTTGGAGAGTTACCTTGGCGTGCCTGTAGGGAATTATCACGATCCTTTACCTAAGGTGGGAAGCCACTGTGGGCGGTTCCACTCCGTGGCTCGGATCTTGGACAGTGAAAGCGAATCAAGAGAACTGAGCACCATGTGTCCTGCTTGCTGCCTCCTGGTTATGGCTCTGATGAGATCAGCAAGCTCCAGAGGCCTTAACTTCCCCCTCTGTGGTGACTACACCTTTGAAAGGTGGGCTGAAACAAATGCGGGCTTTCTCCTTTAAGTTGCTTTCTTGCTGTATCACACAGCAGGGAAATCAACTGAGACAATAGCAAACCCACGGGGATTATCTAGCTCTGTGTCAGTCATAGAGGCTGAGAAGCCCTGCTGAAGAGTGTTCACGCCTGGTGAGGATGCCTACAGGGTAACTTTCCTGAGAGCTGGCTGTCTCGTTTTTTTGTTAAATGTAGATATCTACCAGCTGACTGGCATTCCCACTTTGAATATGTGGCCTCTAATATATTAAAGTTGGCTTACACTAACATTTAATTTTATGTGTTTAGCAACTGTACTTTGGTGATTAAGAGAACCCATTTCCCTCAGATCTGCACCTACACTCCTTTTCAGCAAGCCTCACAAGGCTGTAGGACACCCTCCTCCTGCTGCTCCTCGCCCCCAGACATGCTCTGTGGAGTGGCAGGTGGCTCTTTGATTCAGTGGATCTGTTCTCTGGTTCCAGTTTTATTGTGCTGGCAGAGCTCACCCACCACTGAGTCCAGTAGCGATTATAGGCCCAATTCTAACCTTTACCCACCCCCAATACATATGCTAGAGTCCTATCTCCAGGACCTCCAGGTTGGAGAAAGGATCCTTATTTCTTTTTATGAGACAGGACTTTGTTGCATGGCCCAGTGTACCGGGTAGTTTTGTGTCAACTAGTTTTTGACACCAATTAGCGTTCTCTGGGAGAGGGAGCCTCAGTTGAGAAAGTGAGCCAGTTAGACTCCTCCGTAGAAAAGTCTTTGAGGCATTGCTTGGTTAATGATTGGTGTGTGAGGGTCCAGGTCGCTGTGGGTTGGGTCATTTAAGAAAGCAGGCTGAGAAAGCCTTAGGAAATAAGACAGGAATGAGACAGTAAAAGTGTGTTCTTTACAGGACTTCGCTTCAATTTCTGCTTCAATAAGTTACTGTCTTGAGTTTCTGCCCTGAATTCTCTCATGACTAAAGCCCTGACTGGAAAATGTAAGGTAAACTAACCCTGCCCTCCACAAGTTGCTTTGGGGCAGTGTAGTCATAGAAAGCAGACCCTGAACTGGTGATCCTCCTGCCTCAGCCTTGAGTACTGGGATTATAGGAATGTACCACCATGCAGGGAGAAGATGGGGTCTTTAAGGAGGTGCTTAGGTTAAAATGAAGTTGTATGGGTGGGCTCTAATCCCATGGTTGTAGTCCTGTAGGAGATCAAAGTGCGGGCACACATGGAGAGAGAAGACCACATCGAAACAAAAAGAGGCAATGACCTGGAAACCAAAATGTAACTCAGGCAGAATCTGCCATGCTGCCATCCCGGCTCAGCCACTGGGCCCCTGCTGTTTAAGCTGCTATTTAAGCTGTCCTCCTTGTTAGGGTGAACCCAGCGGCTGACCTTCACATAAATGCCTTGTCCTAGCGGAATAGAACATGTCTTCTAATTTAACCTATCTGTAGGGGGGAGGTGTCACATGACTGGTTCATTACAAGAGAGCTGCTGGAGTCAGTTCTCTACTCCCTCTGTGTGATCTGGGAACTTGACTCTGAGCCATCTTTCCACCCCTCCCTGGTAGAAAGATTTTAACCACTCTTTCAGCAAACATTTTAATAATAATTCTTACCCTGTAGACTCCAGGTATCAATATCAGCTCCACCAAGGAACTTGGTAGAAATGCAAGTTCTCAGGTCTGTCCTAATCAGGAACTTTGGCTCTATTTGCAACAAGACCTCCTTGGAAAGGTTTCATTGGTTGGTTGGTTGATTGGTTGGTTTAGAGACAGTCTCTCTATGTAGCCCTGGCTGTCCCAGAACTTGATATCTACACCAGGCTGGCCTTGAACTCATGGAGATCCACCTGCCTCTGCCTCCCCCGGAATAAAGGTACGTACCATCATGCTTGACTTGTAACAAGGCCTCCTGTAAGAACTCTGATGTCGTCAGACCTGGTGCTCTGGCAATACACAGCCTCCGCTGCTTCCTAGATGTGACGATGGTGAATCTTTGCAGCCAGGGTTAGAAGCCAACACAAGCTGTTCATCCACTGGATACTCAGACATTTGGAGTTGATACATTTTCCGCTCGACTCCATGATGACAGAAACAGACTGTTTTATTATTCACTGGGACCCCAGGGTCTAGGACATGCCCTGGATATGGAGTGATACTTGATATATTTTTACTGAATTAATAGACATATAGAGGGTGAGATAGAAGAAGACCGCAGGAAAAAAGCAAGCTATTGTACAAAAGAGAAAGTCTAATCCCAGGAGCTGGGGGTACAGCACAGGTGGTGGAATACTTGCCTATCGAGTACAGTGCCCTGGGTTCTATCCCCAGCTCGTGTAAATGGGCCATACAGTGCAAGCCTGTAATTGCAGGGCTCAGGAGGCAAAAGCAGAGGGATCAGAAGTTCAGAGTCATCACTGGTTAGGTAATAAGTTCCAGGCCAGCCCGAGCCCTGTTTTGAAGAGCAAAGAAAGATAAAATGTAAAAGCAGAGAGAAATCTCCATGCCAGCCTCATGGGTCAGTGAGGAGGGTTAAGTACCATTGGAGGCACACTGTTCCCATTACTCCTGGCACGTCGATAACATGCCTACCCTGTAATTCTGGCCGAGCTTAGCTCAAATTTCAGGAGCTTGGTGTTTATAAAGCAAATAAATAGGTGTTCCACTTCATTAAGCACTCCATAAGACATGGAGGGTACAATATAATGCTTGGCTCCACAGCCAGCGATAAACCGGGGAAACGGCAGCCACAGAAGACATTTTTGAGCAAAGTATCTGTCCAAAAAGCAGGAATCAACAGACACGAGAAGGGAGGGGAAAAGTCTCAGAAGCCTGACTGTGAACCTCAAGTGACCCACGCAAGCAAAGGAGAGAGCGAGCCACCACGACGCAGATCGATATCAGGAGAAACATTCCATGAAGACCTAGAAGGGAGAGGGGGAGGACTCTCCGGGGGCCATGGGTCCTGACACAGTCTGGTGTGATAAGGACCCAGACTCCATCCAGTAAGCCAAAGGTTGGTTAGCACCAGTGAGGCCTGGCCTGGGGACTATCTTAGCTCATTGTCAGATATCTGAGGTAGGATCAGAAAGCTAGACTATGTACGGTCCACAGGCAAATGTACACATTCTTGATTTGAGGGTTTATTTACTATTGGTGGCCTTTTTTTTCTGCTGCGTGGCCCTGCGGACACTCTGATTATCCCAACCCATATCCTGTAAAACGTGTATCCATTTTGATGACCCCAAATCTTGGCCAGATGTTCTCTTGATAAATAAACACAGGGAGATGTGAGCGAATGGTGGCACTGGCCATAGAGGCCACAGATGGGCAGGTTTAGGTCACGGTGTTATCGATAGTGAATTTTTCACTGTTTTCTCCTGCTTGCAATGTACCCGTGACAATACGTTATTTCTGACAAATCCTGATGCTTTAACCACTGCCCCCCCCCCCAAAAAGACTTCTGTGTTTTTTTCAAAAGAGTCTTCAGTACAAGTTCTGTTGCCTCAGAGAGTGGCATTGAGGAATTCAGGGTCAAGTGAGTCTGCCAAAGCCCACAACAACAGAGTCCCCCTAGACACCACAAAGCAAAGCAGAGAGAAAACAGATGAAGCAGGGAGACAATCTGACCTCTGCAGGGGCCTTGCCTGCCTGCCTTCCCTTACACTGTGAGGAGCACCTAAAGCAACAAGTAGCTATTGGAGCCCGGTTGCTAGGCAACAAACGCTTTTCTGGTGGTCAGGAGAGAAAACTGATGCCTAGGCCTGGGGGTGAGGGGCGCAACTCTTTTCTTGGTTTTTTTTTTTTTTTATCAATTGACAAAATGTATTTATCATGTTGAGTGAGATGTTCTGAAGTACACACACACACACACACACACACACACGTACACACGCACACTGTGGGATGTACTAAGCCACAAGCACATCATTCACATGTAGACAGGAAAGACTTAGGAAAGGAAGCCTTTAGATTCTGGAGATGGGAAACTAAATTGGGATAGCCATTATGGGAAATAGTATGGGGGCTCTTTAAATCATTAAAAGCCGAATTATCATATTATTCAGATAACCCGTTAGTGGACATATACACACGCAAACACGTGTGTATGTATATATGTATGTATGTATATATGTATGTATATGTGGGTTTTGTTTAATGAAAAGGGTGTGGCAGAACGATATCTACAGTCCCATATTCACTATGGTTTATTCATAATAGCCAGCTTATAGAATCAACTGACATGCACACTAAGAATATAAAGGGAAATAAATGTGATACATGTATGCAACGGAATACTATTCAAGTCACAGAAGTAGGAAAAGATGGCTTAGTGACCCTTCACCTCTAGAGCATGCAAAAATCGTGTTGTCATCCTGGCTTTTTGTTTTCGAAGTCAGACATCCTAGGATCAGAGTATAGATGCCAAAGAAAAGAAATAACCATGTACACTACTTGTCTCACTGAGAAAAGAGACCTAACTTAAGAAAGGGTGGTTGGGGATTTAGCTCAGTGGTAGAGCGCTTGCCTAGCAAGCACAAGGCCCTGGGTTTAGTCCCCAACCCCGAAAAAAAAAAAAAGAAAGGAAGGAAGGATTGATTCCGGAACACAGTTGAAGGATGTTGTCCATCAGGGCAGAGAAGTCATGGCAACAGAAACTGAAAAGAGCTTGTCACATTGTATCCACTCAGAAAGCAGAGGGCCCAATGTTTGTGCTCTTCACGCCTTTCTTCCTCTTCTTCTTCTCTGGCGTCATCTTCTTCTCCTCCTCCTCCTCCTCCTCCTCCTCCCTCCCTCCCTCCCTCCTTTTCTTCTTCTTCTTCTTCTTCTTCTTCTTCTTCTTCTTCTTCTTCTTCTTCTTCTTCTTCTTCTTCTTCTTCTTCTTCTTCTTCTTCTTCTTCTTCTTCCTCCTCCTCCTCCTCCTCCTCCTCCTCCTCCTCCTCCTCCTCCTCTTTCTCCTCCTCCTCCTCTTCCTCCTCCTCCTCCCCCTTCTTCTCTCTCTCTCTCTCTCTCTCTCTCTCTCTCTCTCTCTCTCTCTCTCTTTCTCTCTCTCTCTCTTCCATTCACTTCCAGGATCCCAACCCAATGGTAATACCCCCATTTACTGTGGGTCTTTCTATCTTACTCCAATTAACCTAATCAAGATAATCCCTCAAAGCCAAGGAGAAAGAGCTGATTCCATGGTGATTTTATTTTTTTCTTTTTCTTTTCTTTTTTTTTTTTTTTGTTCTTTTTTTCAGAGCTGGGAACCGAACCCAGGGCCTTGCCCTTGCTAGGCAAGCGCTCTACCACTGAGCTAAATCCCCAACCCCCCATGGTGATTTTAAACCCCACCAAGCTGGTAATCAAGGCTGGCCATCGAAACTTCTCCCCCTTGTCGATTTGATATCCAAACACATTGCTTTTAATCAAAGATCTTTCCCCCTCAACTCCTGGCTACCTCGCAAAGCAAACTGCATTCAGTCCTACGTGAGACATCCCCACAGTCCTTAGCATTCCAACACTGTCCAGAAGTGCAGAATCTCTTCTGAGAGCCAGGCAACTTCTTAGCTGTGAGCCCTGTACAGTAAACAAGTTATATACTCCCAGCATAGAAGGCGCAGGTTATCACCATACAAAAGGAGGATGGGGTACAGCAAGGACTGATCACACAAAAGCAGAACGCAAAGCCAGCAAGGAAAGCACCTAGCCCGGCTGCTTCACGTCTAGCCATCTTGGGCTGATGGGGGAACCGTCTGGGGCTCAAGGCCTTGGGTGGCTCCACACGATCAGCTCTTGGTCATCTCTGCCTCATGCCTACAGCATTCTGGGCAAGCGTTCCGTGGCTCTGGCATCTGCATTCTCCGTGTCTGAAACTTCAAACGTTCTCACACATTGCTCCTTGTTGAATTTCGCATTTCCCTTGTCATTTTGCTCCCATTTTCTTCTCTCATGGTAACCCTGGATGAGAGTAGTGAATGCTCACCATAACACACCTTGAATGCTGCTCTATCATGAAATTTCCACCGTACACCCCCAAAAATTCATTATCCCTGTATTTAGCCTTACTCGACGTCTCAAGACAAGAACAACATGTAGCCAGATTCCTCCCTGTAAAGTATAAGCAATGACCTTGAGTTCCATTCCTAACAAAGCCCCTGCTCCCCTCTGACTCTCCATGAACCTTGCTTCCACTGTTCACTTTTCTCTCAGCATTCTCGTCTTCCAAACACCCACTAGAATAGTCTGCAAAGCTCGGCTAATATCACGCCAGGGTTATTCTAACCCAAAGACCCTTCTAGATGCCCCCACATTCCTCCTGAAAGTTGTAAAGGCCTGAGAAACACATGGTGAGGCCCAGGATGTCTCTGTACCGGTTTTCTGTTATTTGTCACCTTCCTCATTGCTCAAACCACCCAGCCAAAGCAACTAAAAAGGTTTCAATGAATCAGAGTTTGAGTCTGTCGTGGCTTGAGTGAGAAATGCCCCTTAAAGTTGCAGGCATTTGAACGCCTCATCCTCGGTTGTGGGACTGCTTTGAGTAGTGTGACAGCCCAGGGGGTGGCACTGTCAGGAGGTGTGGCCTTGTTGGAGTGGGTGTGTTACTGTGGGCGTGGGCTTTAAGACCCTCATCCTAGCTGCCTGGAAGCCAGTGTTCTGCTAGCAGCCTTCAGATGAAGATGTAGAACTCTCAGCTCCTCCTGCACCATGCCTGCCTGGATGCTACCATGCTCCTGCCTTGATGATAATGGTCTGACTCTCTGAACCTGTAAGCCAGCCCCAATTAAATATTGAGTTGCCTGGGTCATGGTGTCTATTCACAGCAGTAAGACCCTAAGTCAGGCAGGTCTAGGAGATGAGGCCTTGTTGGAAGATGTATATCACCAGGGATGGGTTTTGAGAGGAGATGGCCTCACCCACTTATCCAGTTTGTTTTCTCTGCTTCGTGCTTCACGTTTGCAGTTGAAGCTATGATCTATCGTCTTGCTCCTGCCACTGCGTCTGACACTTGCTGCCATGTCTGCTACTGTGGGCTCTGATCCTGCCTGTGAGCCAAAATCAAGTCCTTCCACAAATCGTTTTTGGTTGCAGTGTTTTATCCCAGCAACAAAATGTAACTGATACAGAGAGACTAATTCATCACAGCTGGGAAGTCGTTGCTGTAGGAATATTAAGTAGTTGGCCACAGTCAAGAAGCAGAGGCAGGTGGACGCTGGGCTCAGCTCGCTCTCTCCTTTGAGTATATTCCAGGACTCCACTTCATGAAACAGTTCCACCCACCATTAGGGAGGGTCTTCCCATGTCAACCTTATCTAGATCACTCCTCAAAGATGTGCCCAGAGATCTGTTTCCATAGTGATTCTAAATTTCATCAAGTTAACACTCAAGAGTACCCATTGGATAACACAACGCTTCTCACCATTCTGTTGGATCTGAAGCCATTAAACTCACCAGATCAGTTTCTGTAGCAAATGACAAAAACACAACTTTATATTGTGCTGCCAAGGACCACATTAATTAGCCAAGAATTGACCTGTGGGTAGTACCAGGTCACCGGGCATAGAGAAAACTAGGGTTGGGGATAGAAATTGTCCTGCTGTTCTCTAATTTCTCATGCCTTGTTCCCTTGGAGTCCCAGCTTTCCCACCTCTCTGGTTTAGAGAATCAGAAGGATGACCAGTTGGGTTCCTCATTTCACATCTGCCCGCTTGAGTCTTCCCCATTACTGCAGAACGGACTTGGCCCTCCCCACGCCCAGGTGGGCAGGCTACTGTGATGTGAGACTTCAGCCGGGAATACCTGGTACAAGCTGCGATTTCTAACAAGGCAGCTATTCCAGAAGAAGACAGGGCTACTGGACAGACACTGGAGGCCACGCCACCCACAGTGGATGGTGTTGTTCGTTCAAGGTACAAGCGCATGAGGTTAGAATCTCAGCTTGTGATGCAGGAGACACAGCCGAGGTTAGACCCTAGATAGTGTGGGAAAGCGTATTATATAAAATACATGGCACAGTTGCCTCCATTTTTACCCTGTGAAGTTTCTCTTTTGTGCTTTAAAAGTACACAGGTGGCTTCTCTCACTGAGTTTTCTCCATGCTGACATTTGTCTTGACCTGTCGTTTCTTCCACAATCAGACATGAAACTCACCTGCCCCTTGGTGCTTCCCAGACCCCTTGCTGCCTTACTCAGCCCCTTGGTCCTTAGTCACGGTCTCCCCCGTGATTTTCAGTGTTAGCATCAGACAGCTTTTCCTTCCTGAAGATAGTCTCGCTTCTCAAAGCTACCACTGTGAGTCTCTCATGTGTCCTGAATGAATACATGAATTATACATCACTTCCACTGACTGTCATTAAAAAAGAACAAAATGGTGACTGACTGCAGAGGTTTACCAGGAAAAATATCAATGCGCCGCTGTCATGGGCGAGTATTGTCTTTACAGGGAACATCCCTCGGCAGCAGTTTTGTTCCCGACCTCGGCTTGCTCTCGGATTGAAGCGTGATGCTCTAGTTTAACTGTGGCCGGGCACCGAGTTTGGGATGCTTGGAATAAAGAACCCGCTACCAGGAAGCTGTAAGCTGGGGGAGGGGTTCGCAAGCTGTCACCTCTAACTGGAGAGCTATTGACAGCGGATGACCCCTAAGAGGAGAACAGGCAGTTTTAAGGGTATTTGGCTGATGGTTTGACTGCACTCCAGTCAATGCCTCACACACAGGTCATCAGCACAAATTACACTCGGACTGCTTCTTCTAATGAAGAAATAAAAGAATATGAAGTCAGGAAGGGTGGGGAGACAGGAGAGCTAGGAAGAGCTAGGGGGATTGGTGGGATAAAAATGTATAGCGTTCTCAAAGAATTAACTCATTCCCTGTATTTGCTTAATTTTGGGCAGAGTCTTGCTATGTAGCTCAGGCTGGCCTTGAATCCACAAGTCTCCTACTTCGGTCTCTTAAGTGTTTGGATGGCAGGTGTACACCCCTGTTCCCACACGGTTTCCTATACAGTAGAGAGTATCGTAGTTTCTCTGAGCGGGTGAAGGACGGTTTCATGCTTCATAAGGAACACCTGGGGTGCGCAATGGTTGGGACTGGGTGAGGCAGGAAGAGTCAGAGCGGTGTTAACACTCTCAGCCACAGCTCTCTACAGGAACTAAATTCAGCAATGTGAATACAGGAGTCGGGGAAGAGGTTTGAAGAGGGCAGAAAAGTCCAGCACGGAACCTTGTAGCATGAACTGAAAACCAGAACAGTCTCCCGGGGACTCTCACAGACTTAACACCCAGGGATGATTGACAGTCCTGTTGCACAGGCCCACCTCAGCAGCACCCTTGTCATTGTCATATCTCTCTGAATTGCTAGCACCATTGCCGAGATCAATCTGACACAGGTATTTCCCAAACTGCCTCGGTACTTGTTAATTTTACGTCTTATATAATCACTCCCTTTTGTGCCTTCACTGTCAGAGTTCTTGAAGTGCATCAGAGCGGCAGATTAAATGACATCTGCCAACCTGGGGAAATGTTACGAATCCTCAGGCCCTTCCCCACTGGTCCCCAGTGGAGTGTGATTATTTCTTAAGCCAGCAAATGTCCTATGAATGGGAGGTAAGATGTTCTTGCTATCAGCATCAAGGCCACCACACCAGGTGTAGAGGTGGGCCTGCAACTGTCCTCTAAGGTGAGATCCATGGGGGCCCGGAAAAGGTGATACAAACTTGTAAGCCCAGTGAGGAGGTGCAGGGTTAGGAAGCAGAGGTCAGCCTGATTCTTACCTCCACGTGTCTAGAGAAAAAGTGTGAGCTAGGGAGGAAAAGGTGAAGCGAATACACACGCACAGTGAGCAGTCGCCATTAAGGAGGGCGCGGGGAGGCTGTGCCCAAGCTCTTAGTTCCTCAGGCTCCGCCCCCATGAGGCACCAAAAGCTCCTTCGTCATCTCAAGCGTTCGTCCATTCGTCCGTTCGTTCACAGCTTAGCATCCATTTCACTCAGGTGAAGCCTTTGAAATAACAGGTCTTGTTGCCATGGAGAGTGGCCGCCTCGAAGGAGAAAATGAGGGGGCTGGAGACAACCCAGGAAGCTTCTTCAGCCAGAACAGTAGGAACTCACACTGAAAGGAAGCTGGGCTCCTCCTGCCTGGGCACAGCTTTGGCTGGAAGATAGAGCGCCAGCAGCAGACTGCAGGGAATTCAGCAGAAGTGCTGAAGTGGCCCACACAGTGCCCGGTCCAGCAGGGGTCCAGCTGAGCATGCTGTTCAAATGCCAGTTACCATTAGGGTAGAGAGCAGCCTGGGGGTCAAATGAATGGACCTCAGCAGGCCACCAAGACAAACCCACATTATGCCATAAATGTCTCCCCACCATGCGTGCTCTCTCCCCACCATGTGTACAGTCTCCCAGGCTGAGCTTTGACAGCAGGGAAAGCTTGCAATAGAATGAACCTGATCCCAGTGACTGACGACAAGCCGGCACATGACTGAACTTCCCTGATGATGTCTAATTTTAGGGGTAACTCAAGTCTTTTTCCCCCTAGAAAAGTGGAGAACTCTGCGTACCGGCTTACCCGAGAAAGTAACTATGAATGCATATAGAACTTTCTCATAAGGGGTAAGGACGGGAGATGGTATGTGACAGATTCGGAGTAGAGATCAGATCTAGAATTCTTTAAAACGATCAAGTAAAATGAAAGGATCTGTGTTTACAGAGTCGAGTTTTGATTTCTTTTTTTCTAATCCTTTGTAAGCCAGAGCCACAGCACCCCCAGCCCCCTTTAACTTTGGCTGGACGGCTTAGCCAAGCCCTACCCCTGAAATTCGGTCTGTCAGGATAATTGCTGGAACACCCTCCCGGACGGGGTAGACTTAATTTAGTTAATGGTGT
Organism: Rattus norvegicus; assembly: GCF_021556685.1. Classification (NCBI taxonomy): domain Eukaryota; kingdom Metazoa; phylum Chordata; class Mammalia; order Rodentia; family Muridae; genus Rattus; species Rattus norvegicus. Next base: position 103,593,785 of record NC_141546.1, read on the forward strand.
TCTGATTTTGAGTATAGGATCCAGGAAGGCTCTGGTAGGAGACAATGAAATAAAGCAGAAATGGATTAGATGGAGCTTGCAAAAAACATTTGGTGTTAAGAACTCGAGATGTCAAACATGCGAATAGAACCCTGTGTGCACAGCGAGTTCCCAGAAGGTAAAAGAACGAGGGCAGAAGACGCTCGTTCCAGCCGGGAACACTAACAGGATCATAACGGAATCAGGAGGTACAAGCCAAAGAAGCAGGAAGACCCAAGCCTCCAGCGACATGTGCAGGAACCGACTGTGCAGAGTTCTCCCCTCCCTGACAGGCCCGGCTCTCCAGCAAAGTCCCCAGCACCGTGGAGATGGCTCCTCTCTCCGAGCCTCTAGATCCATTCAAAGCATTACAGAAGTTACTAAAGCCCTTAGGTTTTCCTTTCCCCAGTTACCCTCCTCCAAAAGCATCAGTGCCCCATCCTCATTGACTATCTTTCACTGATGCGCGTTTCTCTATTTTTTTTTTTATCATAACTCGTGGAGCTTAGGACTCAAAAGAATACACACCTTTGCTTTATAAGTGTCACAATTATGTATAGCCCATTTATTTGTTTATATCCTGAGGCCATGCCAAGAGAATCTGAGATAACGAGACCAGGAATATAGAGATGAGTTTAAACCTCTGAGACAGAGAGATGGCATGAATAGAGCTGGAGAAAAGGAGAATCAAGAGTGGCTGCAGTCATGGCAAAATGCTAAAGACATCGCATGATTCTGGTTTGAGTCCGAACCACGGGAGGTTACTCTAGCCCCTCTATGGGGATGGCCCTGCTTTCCTGCAGACTGACCCCCTTCTCTCTTGGATCTTCCTCCACAGGCCCCTCAGTGGCTCTCACCTATGGGAGGACATGTGTAGCCACATGTCAGAAGACATAGCCCCAGTCACACAGGAGCCAGTAGGAGCAGCGATCCTTACTAAGACCGCTGAGGCCTGTGTATAGAGCTGATGTGTTGTGCTCTCTGACACCATATCTGACACTAACCTCACAGAAAAAGAAACTATGCACTCACTATACATTGTAGCACCTTATCTTGAAGCCTGGGTTCTTTTCTAGCCCATTGCAGGTTAGTGGCAGGCCTGGACTTGTGATCAGATCTTTAGAATAATCAGGTGAGAGAGAGAGAGAGAGCTCACCGCCTGGACAGGTGGGCACTCCTGGGACTGCAGAGCGGAAGAGACCACCAATACTGCCTACTCCTGCCCACATCCCTGGCCCAAGAGGAAACTGTATACAGCCACTGGGATCCAGTAGATAAGGGCACTGGAGCTGCAGGTCCCCTGCGCCCCAGACACCACCGGAACCTGAAGGGACTGACCAGATCAACAGTTCTCTGCCCCCAAATCCCGTGGGAAGGGGGGGGCTAAACCTTCAGAGAGGCAGACACGCCTGGGAAGCCAGAAGGGACTACACTCTGCCCACATTTCTGACTCCAGAGGAAAACACCAAATGCCATCTGGGACCCTGGTGCACGGGGGCTCCCGGAAAGGGCGGTGCAGGTCCTCCTAGTTGCTGCCCACATGGAGAGCTCATAAGAAACACCCCACGAGCAAACTTGAGCCTCGGGACCACAGGTAAGACCAACTTTTCTGCTGCAAGTGACCTGCCTGATGAATTCAGGACACAGGCCCACAGGAACAGCTGAAGACCTGTAGAGAGGAAAAACTACATGCCCGAAAGCAGAACACTCTGTTCCCATAACTGGCTGAAAGAAAACAGGAAAACAGGCCTACAGCACTCCTGACACACAGGCTTATAGGACAGTCTAGCCACTGTCAGAAATAGCAGAACAAAGTAACACTAGAGATAATCTGATGGCGAGAGGCAAGCGCAGGAACCCAAGCAACAGAAACCAAGACTACATGGCAACATGGGAGCCCAATTCTCCCACCAAAGCAAACACTGAATATCCAAACACACTAGAAAAGCAAGATCTAGATTTAAAATCATATTTCATCATGATGCTGGAGGACTTCAAGAGGAAATTCAAAAAATCATCAGATCTTACTATAAAAGCCTATATTCAACAAAACTTGAAAATCTGCAGGAAATGGACAATTTCCTAGACAGATACCAGGTACCAAAGTTAAATCAGGAACAGATATACCAGTTAAACAACCCCATAACTCCTAAGGAAATAGAAGCAGTCATTAAAGGTCTCCCAATCAAAAAGAGCCCAGGTCCAGACGGGTTTAGTGCAGAATTCTATCAGACCTTCATAGAAGACTTCATACCAATATTATCCAAACTATTCCACAAAATTGAAACAGATGGATCACTACCGAATTCCTTCTATGAAGCCACGATTACTCTTATACCTAAACTACACAAAGACCCAACAAAGAAAGAGAACTTCAGACCAATTTCCCTTATGAATATCGACGCAAAAATACTCAATAAAATTCTGGCAAACCGAATCCAAGAGCACATTAAAACAATCATCCACCATGATCAAGTAGGCTTCATCCCAGGCATGCAGGGATGGTTTAATACACGGAAAACCATCAACGTGATCCATTATATAAACAAACTGAAAGAACAAAACCACATGATCATTTCATTAGATGCTGAGAAAGCATTTGACAAAATTCAACACCCCTTCATGATAAAAGTCCTGGAAAGAATAGGAATTCAAGGCCCATACCTGAACATAGTAAAAGCCATATACAGCAAACCAGTTGCTAACATTAAACTAAATGGAGAGAAACTTGAAGCAATCCCACTAAAATCAGGGACTAGACAAGGCTGCCCACTCTCTTCCTACTTATTCAATATAGTTCTTGAAGTTCTAGCCAGAGCAATCAGACAACAAAAGGAGATCAAGGGGATACAGATTGGAAACGAAGAAGTCAAAATATCACTATTTGCAGATGATATGATAGTATATTTAAATGATCCCAAAAGTTCCACCAGAGAACTACTAAGGCTGATAAACAACTTCAGCAAAGTGGCTGTGTATAAAATTAACTCAAATAAATCAGTAGCCTTCCTCTACACAAAAGAGAAACAAGCCGAGAAAGAAATTAGGGAAACGACACCCTTCATAATAGTCCCAAATAATATAAAGTACCTTGGTGTGACTTTAACCAAGCAAATAAAAGATCTGTACAATAAGAACTTCAAGTCTCTGAAGAAAGAAATTGAAGAAGACCTCAGAAGATGGAAAGATCTCCCATGCTCATGGATTGGCAGGATTAATATAGTAAAAGTGGCCATTTTACCAAAAGCAATCTACAGATTCAATGCAATCCCCATCAAAATACCAATCCAATTCTTCAAAGAGTTAGACAGAACAACTTGCAAATTCATCCGGAATAACAAAAAACCCAGGATAGCTAAAACTCTCCTCACCATAAAAGGACTTCAGGGGGAATCACTATCCCTGAACTCAAGCAGTATTACAGAGCAATAGTGATAAAAACTGCATGGTATTGGTACAGAGACAGGCAGATAGACCAATGGAATAGAATTAAAGACCCAGAAATGAACCCACACACCTATGGTCACTTGATTTTTAACAAAGGAGCTAAAACCATCCAATGGAAAAAAGATAGCATTTTCAGCAAATGGTGCTGGCTCAACTGGAGGTCAACATGTAGAAGAATGCAGATCAATCCATGCTTATCACCCTGTACAAAGCTTAAGTCCAAGTGGATCAAGGACCTCCATATCAAACCAGATACACTCAAACTAATAGAAGAAAAAGTGGGGAAGCATCTCAAACACATGGGCACTGGAAAAAATTTCCTGAACAAAACACCAATGGCTTATGCTCTAAGATCAAGAATTGGCAAATGGGATCTCATAAAACTGCAAAGCTTCTGTAAGGCAAAGGACACTGTGGTTAGGACAAAACGGCAACCAACAGACTGGGAAAAGATCTTTAGCAATCCTACAACTGATAGAGGGATTATATCCAAAATATACAAAGAACTCAAGAAGTTAGACCGCAGGGAGACAAATAACCCTATTAAAAATGGGGTTCAGAGCTAAACAAAGAATTCACAGCTGAGGAATGCCGAATGGCTGAGAAACACCTAAAGAAATTTTCAATATCTTTAGTCATAAGGGAAATACAAATCAAAACAACCCTGAGATTTCACCTCACACCAGTGAGAATGGCTAAGATCAAAAACTCAGGTGACAGCAGATACTGGCGAGGATGTGGAGAAAGAGGAACACTCCTCCATTGGTGGGACTGCAGACTGGTACAACCATTCTGGAAATCAGTCTGGAGGTTCTCAGAAAATTGGACATTGAACTACCTGAGGACCCAGCTATACCTCTCTTGGGCATATACCCAAAAGATGCCCCAACATATAAAAAAGACACGTGCTCCACTCTGTTCATAGCAGCCTTATTTATAATAGCCAGAAGCTGGAAAGAGCCCTGATGCCCTTCAACAGAGGAATGGATACAGAAAATGTGGTACATCTACACAATGGAATATTACTCAGGTATCAAAAACAATGACTTTATGAAATTCATAGGCAAATGGAAGGAACTGGAAAATATCATCCTGAGTGAGGTATCCCAATCACAGAAAAACACACATGGTATGCACTCATTGATAAGTGGCTATTAGCCCAAATGCTTGAATTACCCTAGATGCACAGAACACATGAAACTGAAGAGGGATGACCAAAATGCGAATGCTTCACTCCTTCTTTAAAAGGGGAACAAGAATACCCTTGGCAGGGAATAGAGAGGCAAAGATTAAAACAGACACAGAAGGAACACCCATTCAGAGCCTGCCCCACATGTGGCCCCATACATATACAGCCACCAAACTAGATAAGATGGATGAAGCAAAGAAGTGCAGGCCGAAAGGAACCGGATGTAGATCTCTCCTGAGAGACACAGCCAGAATAGAGCAAATACATAGGCGAATGCCATCAGCAAACCACTGAACTGAGAACGGGACCCCTGTTGAAGGAATTAGAGAAAAGACTGGAGGAGTTTGAAGGGGCTTGAGACCCCATATGAACAACAATGCCAAGCAACCAGAGCTTCCAGGGACTAAGCCACTACCCAAAGACTATACATGGACTGACCCTGGGCTCCAACCTCATAGGTAGCATTGAATAGCCTAGTAAGAGCACCAGTGGAAGGGGAAGCCCTTGGTCCTGCTAAGACTGAACCCCCAGTGAATGTGATTGTTGGGGGGAGGGCGGTAATGAGGGGAGGATGGGGAGGGGAACCCCCATAAAGAAGGGGAGGGGGAGGGGTTAGGAGGATGTTGGCCTGGAAACCAGGAAAGGGAATAACAATCGAAATGTAAATAAGAAATACCCAAGTTAATAAAAAAAAAAAAGAATAATCAGGCATGCACGCATGCGCGCGTGCGCATACACACACACACACACACACACACACACACACACACACACATGCCTGCACGCTGCTAGGGCTCAAACCCAGAGCCTGTAACTGCAGAGTGAGTACTTTGACATCTCTAGCCCTCATTAATATTTTTAACTCCAAGATTCCCCAACTTCTAAATGAAACCAGAGGTCACCTAAACAGCAAAGTATTTAACTGCCCTAAGACAGTGTCCTAAGAGGGTGTCAAGGTGAAGTCCTGGTGAGCTTCCGATGTCCCTCAGAGATCTGGGACAAATGCTCAGATGGAGGTCACAACAGTCCAGGAGCGAGGTCATGTGAGGGGATTCTGAGTGCTTGCTCTTGGAATGTGTTCTGTGCTCCTCCCAAGAGTAGCAGATAGGAGTGAGTTCACTTCAGTTGTTGTTAGTCACATGCCTCTGTGGGAAAACATGTGTTTACCACATGTGGTTTGTCCGTGTGACTGAACACCTTCCCCATCTGAGTCTTCCTAACCCTCAGAGTATGCATTGTGGGATGCTCAGAATAAAGCTGGCTATTGTATGAGACTTCAGTCCACCTCATCTTTAGGCCCTGTCCTCTCAGGTCCACTCCACCAACTAGAGTGGTAAACAGATATGGGATTACTTTACACTTTAGGTAGAGAACCCTGAATATCATGGGTCCAAGGATACAAGTACTGGCCCCTGTACTTTCCCTTGTGTAACAAGGCTGTGTGTGTGTGTGTGTATGTGTGTGTGTGTACATGTGCATGTACCTGTGTATATGTGTGTGCATGGGTGTGGATGTATTCAGGTGTATGTGCATACGTATGTATGTGTGCACATATATGTGTGTGTGCATGTGTGCACGTGTGTGCATATACATGTGTGTATGTGTATATGTGCCTGTACCTGTGTATATTTGTATGCACATGTCTGTGTGTGCACATGGGTATGGATGTGTTCAGGTGTGTGTGCATGTGTAAGTATGTATGCATGTATGTATGTATGTATTTATGTATTTATGCATGTGTGTATGTGTGTTTGCACAATTTGAACCTGGGCCCTCTATACACTGGACACTTACTCTCCAACTAAGCTGTACCTCTAACCCCAAAATGTACCCATGAAACCCTTTGAAGCTTTTACTTCTCTCTGTTGCTTTTAAGTTAGAAATTTTAAGAATTTACCCATCTTGCTGGAAAATATTTAACATTGAAGGAACCTCAAGAGGCACATCTGGAAAACCCAGGAATAGAATTTTACATTTCATACCCTGCCTATTTTCCTATACTTAATTGATTCCATTATTCATGCTTCTACACCCCAAACTGATTTTTCTCCTTCCCGCTCATGCATAGTTATTAATCAAGGGTCTGTGTTCCCTACAAGCCAAGCTACTCAGAGTAAAATACGTTGCCTCTCCCCTCCTAAGTCAACGCTTCCAGCTCCTATTCTCACCCCTCACATCTAAGCTGTTCCTGAATTACCTGAGATGTGTAGAACTCCATTGTTAGCTCTGAAGTGTGGTGACACATGCCTGTCAGCCCTGCACTTGGGATGTAGAGGAAGGAGGATAAGGAGTTCAAGGCCTGCCCCGGCTGCATCCTGAATCAAGGACGGTCCTCACAGTCCTAGGTTTCATGAGACCATCTTTAAAAACAACAACAGAGAGGACTTGTTAAAATTTCTACAGAAAGGGTACCTCACTTCCAAAACAATCGTCATCACTACTCCCTAATTAATTCACTCGGATTCTGTTTGACTTTCTGTTGCTTGAATCGAGTTCAGCTTTCTGCCTTTTGAGATAGCAGCTCTTCTGTCTGGTATCTGCATAATGAATCTCCTTCTGGCTGTTCGCCATGCACCTCAATTGTAATGAAAATAAAATTAACTTGGTGCCTAAGAGCTCAAAATAAAAACAATTGATCAAATTTACTCACGGAGCACCACTCAAAAGTACTGACCACAGTGGCTCTAGAACTTTCTCCACCCTTGGCACAAAGACATAAACAAGCCCCGGGAGCCTTTTAGGCTGTATCAATTCAGGCATCCTTACTCAGTCACATCCTTTGTCTCCAGTCACTCCCAGGATGGGAGCAAACAGATTTGGCATCATCTGAGAGTTGGTAGTGAACATAGTTTTATGAGAAAGACTAGAAGAATATCCTCAGTGAAATTTGGCTCACTGTGCCAAAATGTCCAGGGATAAACTGCTTCACAGCAGGGCTATGCTCTGAGAAATGAACCAGAAAGCAATTCTGTCATTGGGCAAGCAGAGCAGGGATTTATATCTGCCTACTGGTATAGATCCGTCACTCCACTCCGTTTGTTGCTGTTTTTATGGGTTGCTGTGAGGGTAAAATTGCATACTGCTTGTATAAAACCTGTTTCTTATATTTTCCAAACAGAATTCATACTAAAATAAGCATCCAGGGGCTGGTGAGACGGCTCATTCAGGAAGCACTTGTTGGGCAAGCCTGATGACCTGAGTTTATACCAACAGTGCCCATGCAAGAACGGAAAGTGACTCATCCCTCTAATCCCAGCCCAGGGGAGACGGAGGCTGAGGATCTCTGAAGCTTGTTGGCCTCTCAGCCTAGCGGAATCAGTGAGCTCCAGGGTTCAGTAAGAGACCCTGTCTCAGACGCAAGGTAGACACGTGACATGGACCTTTGGCCCCTCATACAATCGAACTATAGTGGCTAATGTGTAGCCTACTTAACACAGCAAGCAGTCCATATCGATGCTAAGGCATGTGGCTGTATATGATAGCAAGAGTTTCCTGAAAACGTTGCTATAGCACTGAGGATTCCAGCACTCATGTCCTGTGTGAGAGCTATAACAGAATGAAGTGTAGCCTTCTCCTTCTCCTCTTCCTCTTTTCCCCTCATCCTCTCTCTCTTCCCACTCTTCTTCTTCTTCCTTCCCATCCCCCTCTTGTTTCCCTCCTCCCCCTCCCCTTTCCTCTCCTTCCCCTCCCCCTTTCTCACCTCCCCACCCCCACCCCGGTTGCTGCTGCCATCAAGAACTGGAAGTTCTACTGGAAGTTGACTTGTGATAGCTGCCAAACACAGGGCTGCCTGTGTTTAAAGTCTGGAGCAAAACATCCCCAACTCAAATGGCCAGTCCATACTCTGTGACCTTGAAAATCTGGGGCCACAATCCCTAGCTCACAAGGTTGTGCACTTCTGGGTCCACCAGTCTAGCCCTTGGACTATTTAAGGACTATTCAAGACTCACGACTGCTGCCGCTGATCATCTCTCTAGATTCCTATCCAGATAGAGCGAGAAGCATACCGGTCAATTGGTGACACGATTGCTACTAAATACAATAAATCTTAGAAAAACCAATCTGATCAATAAACTTGGCAGCCTGGTTGATATTATCCTAAACACACCTCTAATCCCGACTTACCAGCTAGGGCCTGAGATCATAATTCATTAATAAATTGACTACGTAATAAATTCTGAGTCAGAAATGACAATATGCCAATGCAGCAGGGGTCATGCAGGCTTAATCCGTTGTTAGCAACTCTCTCTCTTCCTGGTCTTTGATTTGGAGTCTTTTGACATCTGGACTGTTCACATAGGGAATTCAGTGATTGTGGTAAGTGTTTAGTGTTTAAACCAGATGTGAGCAGAACCAGCAGGAGAGTGCTTGCTGTAACATACACAAATTTCACATCATTTTGTAGTTAAACTCCATATATGTGTGTGCCATGAATTCCTTTCTCGTTTCCCTGATACCACCGGCATTTCCTAATTTCCTAATCTCTTTGCTCATCCTCTTCTGCAAAGGCATAGGCAAAAAAAAAAAAAAAAAAAAAAAAAAAAAAAAAAAGCCTAATTAGTAGATCTCATTAGCTTCTTAATGGACAACCCTGCTAAATTTTTCAGTATATGGTTGAGCACCATTTCCTTAGGCAGGATGCACTCAGAAAATAGATGGCAAAACCCGTCTGTACACGGGACTGTGTGGAACCGTTTCTCCACGTGACTGGAAGGAAGCTCACATTCCCTGGGCACCCGTGTCATGCTCAGGGATCCTGAATCACTAGTTCCAATAAGCTTCAGATTAATTCTGAAGAGTAGAAGGCATCTCCAGCTTTGAGATGATAAATCTGAGGCCACCGCAGGCTTGCGGAGCTTATGAACATCGGGTGAGGAATCAAATCCCGGGCTGTACAATTCCAAAGCCTGCAGGCTATTTTTATGGTAAGGTATCTCCGAGCTCATGTGTTTGAATGATTGCTCTCTAACTGGTGATACTGCTTCAGAGGCTGTGGAACCTTCAAGAACTGGGGCCTAGAGCTGGAGGAACTGGGTGACTAGAGGGGCAGACCATGAGGTTTTGTAGCTCATTTCACTTCCTGTCTCCTTTCTGCTTCCTGTTCTGCCAATTAAGGAATCCCAGCGGTGTGCTTCAGCTATCACAGAGACAACCACCGTAAGGCTTTCCCTGTTATGACGGCCTGTGGCCCTCCCAAACCTTCCTCCCTTAAGTTGCTTCCTGTTGAGTGTTTGGCCACAGCAATGATAAATGTAACTAACACAGTTATAGCAGTGTAGTCTGAGGAAGAGACAAGTAAGGACTCACCTGCAGCTCTGCCTGAGTCAGTGTCATGCTTCATTAAAGTTTCCAACACACAATTAGATTTCACACCCTCCAGGGAAGCAGGTCTGGTGATCAAGGGAGTCTGACTCCAAGGAAGAAACAAGAGCTGTCCAGGAGAGGAACAGCTGGTGGGCAGTTTGCAGAAGATCCTGAAGAAAGCGCCTTTCTCCAGAAGGTTCCTTGTTCTAATAGCTAGGTGCTAACAGTTGCCTGAAACAAGAGCGTGGCCTATTTATCTGTGGTGACTTGAATGAGAAATGTCCCCTGGGTTAATCCAGATGGGCAGGTCGAAGAGCTGGCTTAGTGGCCACCCCTAGGAAGGAGGGTCAACTTAAGACAATGTGTGTTTCCTTCCCAGAATTCCTTGTCCCTAGTGCAGTCCCTATAAACTGACGTGAAGTTTGGCTGGTTTAGCCCTCCTTTCAGGACTCAGAAAAGGCTTAACTATTCCTTTCTCTCCTGCCTTTCTCCTTCTGATGCTGGATGGAGTCTGCATGTGCCTTTAAACCTCTAACTCACACATGGCTTCCTTGCTCTCTCTAAGGCTGCCCCCTCCCCACAACATGACTGCTGTGCCATGGGGCAGACTTGCAGGCCAGCTAACCTCTCCCATTCTCCAGCTGAGGTTTCACGACTTGCCTGTCCTGGGTTCTTCTGAATTCTAATGAATTGTCAAGCTTCCATTTGAATTCATTAGTGTTGTTTTATTAACAAATGAAGAACCCCAAGAGGGACTGTCCTGCACCGATTTGGGCGAAAGCCTGTGGGATGAAAGAAACATACACACACAGGTTATTCGTGTCAAGCCAGAAGAGGAAGAGAGCTTCTGGTTTCTTTATTGACCAACTATATATCCAAAGAACACCACTTAGCAGGTATCTGTCAAGCACAGTGGGGAACCCTGGCTGAGACTTCGGTAACAAAGGACTGACTATGTGACCTGAATAAATTAGGAAAATAACCAGGAAGGCCAACCTAATTCTTTGACTCAGGTGAGAAGTACCTGGCCAGACTGTTCCCAGTTGGGGACAAAAAGCTTCCACATGCAAGGGCAGGGCTCAGCAGGGAGTCCCAGAAGGGTCTTGTTCCGGCTGAAAACATTCCATGAATGTAAACTTCTGGTGCCATAAATTACAGGGAGAGGCTTTTGATCCTACAATCTAAGACTAAGGCCAATACAGCTCCCACAAGGGACCAAGCCCAGTTTCCCTGAGATAGCCTATGGCCGGTTTGCCCAGACACCCAGAGACATCAGGAACACTATGTCCTGCATCTTATGAGCCTGTTCCTGAACCCTAGACACCATCCAGAGGAGATGGGAAGGGAGTACCAAGCCAGTCTGTACCTGCAGCACTGGGCTCCATAAATGAGGGACTGAGCCTCCTTCCAGGCAGCACCTCTTACCCCACCTTCTCTCTCATCTCTAAGAGCAAACTCAGAGTTCTGCTGCAGTCCTGACTCACTGCAGACTGGACTTCTTTCTCTTTATTCTGCTTTTTAAAAACAAAAAACAATCAATCAAAAATTTAAAGATATTCTTCTCTGTCTCTCTAATCACTAACAGGGACTTGGAACAAAGGGCCACAGCTCATGTCCTAATGCTTTGAGGCAAGGCCAATAACAAGAAGAATGTATAGACTGTGACATCAACAAATCTAGTATTCCTTTTGTCACGTGGGATAGTTGACCTATAGCTCACCTTGAATTATTTCGTCAGAAAACTATTTAATTTTATAAGGAAATAAAGTTAACTTAGCTCTGAACTTCAGAGAGATACTCATCTCATGGTATCTAAGAAGCAAAGAGAAAGCTAGAAAAGGTCTGGTATTTGGTGTCACTTTCTATGGTGTACCCTCAATGACACTTCCTCTGAGAAAATCCTGCCTCCCCAAATGTCATTCCATTAGACTCCATAAATTGGCCTCTACTGAGGAAGTCAGAACCTTCAAGATCCAATCATTGATAACCAGTACATCAGCTGACAACCAAGACATCATCACACAGCCTTTTACAGGACCTTTCCTAGCCACGCCATCCAAAGAACCTGGGTTTCTACAGATGAGCCTTTGAGGGACAGAGCCATACCCAAACTACTGAAATTACACACCTACTAAAATACCAAAACTCCTAAACATTGGAAGCACCAGATATGCCTGGGATGTGGAGAACAGGAACGCTCATTCACTTGGTTGCTAGTTGGAATAAAAAATAAATACTAATTAAAAAGAAGATATCACCATAGTGGAAGTCGGTTTGATTTCCTTATAAAATTAAGCATGTTCCTAGCACTTGGCCATCCTCCTTAGTATTTACCCAAAGGAATAGGAAGCTTCTGTCCGCATAGAAACCATCACGTGGACATGTATATTAGCTTTACCTAGTAATTGCCAAAACTTGGAGGCAACCAACACATCCTTCAACAGGTGAATGGATAGATCAAAGCCAGGATAGCTGGACCTCAGAACATCTCTCACTGTCCTCTCTCATGAGATGTGATATCATGAGAGTGCAGGGAGGAATCACACAGGAGTGTGGCTAAGTCTAACAGGTCAAGATGTATGATTCTAATTGTGAGGCAGTCTGGAAAGACAGAAACAAAGATGTTGTACGGAGTCATGGCTCTAGAAATTAATGGGGAGTCAGGGATCAGGCACAGATGACAGTTTAAGGCCAGTGAATGGAATATACTCTGTACAATACAAGGCACATCTCATCATTATATACCAGCAAATGCTGGTTGGAATGTCCTAGAACAGGGTGAACATGGTATAAACTGTGGACTTGGGTGAACATGGTATAAAACTATGGCACTAAGTACCCATGGAGCCAACCCTTTGATGGATATGCCATGACTGGACACTGGCAATCATACATGTCGGGGCAGGGAACACAGGGAGCTCTCCATGCTTCCTGCTCAGTCTCACTGTGCAGCTAAAGCCGCCCTAAAAATATAAAATCTATTCCTAAACACTCCGCTCATTCTCTCTGAAAGCTTCTCGTATGGCTCTCTAAGCAGGGTTTCCCCACAAACATGGCCTTGGGTGTCATGCCTGACAAACACCCATGGTCACAAAGCAGCAATTACTACTCACTCTGGCAGGTCAGGAAACTGAGGCAAGGGGGGTACACACACCTTCTGTCAGTCACAAAGCTGGAACGTGGGCCAGCTAAGAAAGACAAAATGAAGGCCTTGTGACTCCAGTGCCAGGGCTCTGAGAGCCACACGGCCTTTGGTCCTTATGTTTCCAATGTACTGAAATTGGGTTGTATAAAATTTACCTTATTGCTTACTGTTAAGTGTTGGGGGATTTTGAAAGCCTTTTAAAAAAATTAAAGGCTAACTCTGCACATAAAGTTTTAATACCTATAATCGGAGAAGCTAAATATTTCCACTCAAAAATCATTTGAAGGAAACCATGGCATAGCTTAATGCTAGCATCTGTCGTTAAAGACTTCTGTAGGCCTTGCATCTCCATGAAGTGACTGGTAAGCCTCCAAACTGTCTGCCCCTTCTCCATGAACAATGTGTCATACCTCTGAACACTCCCTACCCACGTTCCCTTGGGAAGTCAGTGATCTGGAATTGATTTTCAGCATGAACTGAACCCAAATGCCCAAAGTCACAAAATAAGAGTAAGAACACACCGGTCTTCCTGAACTCTCCATTTCCACGTTTCACCTTTCCGAACTTTACAAACTGTGGGCACTGCTCATGACACCAGTCACTGACAGACTAGTGGCTTTCAGAGAGCCTCCTGACCTGGCCTTGACCTCAGCTCCTTACCAACCCATCTGGGCTCCCACTGTCTGGAACAGAAGTCTGTCAGGTGCTGTGTCATTCCAGTCTGACTCTCGCTAAGTGGGACACACAGTAAAAGACAGCAGCAGTTCCCGGGCTCAACGACCACTCTGAATTAAGACTGTCCATGTAATGGTGGTGCAGATGTGGTGCAGGAAAGGAGAGAAAGCTCCTGCCAGGTGTGAGCCCCAGGCCTCATGGTCACTCTATGGCTCCCAACAGCAAGTAGACCAGAGTGCACACCTACACTGCAGCAGCAACAGCAGGGGAATAGCTGCAGTGGCCACTCTGACTGGTGCAGCTTCTCCACATGCCTTCAGCCCTTAGGAGAGGAGTTGTCTCCATCTTTAAAACACTTTAGTGAGGTATACAAACCCACCTCCAGTTGATGCTTAAAAATACAGGATGCTGGGTCAGTTGTCAAAGCACTTGGTGGATACACATCAGGGCCTGTGTTTATATCCCAATACCCATGTAAAAGCTGGCACAGAAATGGACTCATCACTCAGCTGCTGGGAAGGAGGGACATGGAGATGGAGTTCATTGGCCAGCCAGCCTAGCCAATGGATGAACTCCAGGGTTAGTGAGACGCTCTGTCTCAAAAGTTACTCTGGACATGACCTGGCTAGTACACACATGAACTCAAGAAGCTGTGGTTACCTGCACAAGAGAAAACCAGTTTAAAAAAATCCAACATGGGTTGGAGAGGAGGCCCTGAGGTCCCACGTCTAACTGGAGGGCTGCAGGCAGTTGGTGACTGCTGGGGGAGAGACAGCGACTTTTCTTCAAAGGTGTCAGCACTGACTGGTCCCCCATGCCTCATACATGGGCAGTACTGACAGGAATTTGTGGGTTTAAATAACAAATAAGTGAGGGCATGAGCTTGGGAGGAAGATGTGACTGGGGGTCCTTAGAAGAGCTGGGGGTTATAAAGTTAAAACACAAAATTTAATGTGGGGAATGGTTTATAAAAAGACATCCATCGTGGTCCTCCAGCATCCATAGGCACAGGCACACACACACACACACACACACACACACACACACACACGCGCGCGCACACAAATGCACACATGAGCATAGATGTAGATGCAGACCTATACACCACATACCTACAGTAAGAAGTGCTTCTCTTAAATGCCCTTCTCCTAAGAGGGTAAAGCAGATATGACACCACTGGGTCTTAGTTGCGCAACCAAGTCAGGTGCAGGAAGGAGGACTCAGAACGAGCAAGGCAGAAATGGAGCCTAGTTCTTCTGATCCAAAACCCGTGACCTTCGACTACGCTGTGCTGTCTCACACACTGAAATAAGAACAGCTCAACATTTTAAACAGCGTGGTGACAACTTTTACCCCTAAATGTCTGATACATAAGAAAATTAAAACAACTCAACTGTTGACCACACCCATTCAATAAAGGCTTGATATCCCAACAAAATTATTGCTACCATTTCAAACGTCAACTGAGCTCCCCGGGCTCCCCATTGGGTAATGTATGCTGATATCTTTCAAACCTTTAATAACTCAAATGCTTTAACCACCCTCTATAGCCCACTGTGGGTGGCATCATTTCTTATGCTAGAGTCCCGGCATAAAGGAAGAAGTTAGCTGAGCACAGCATTCATCTCTCTCTGCTTCCTGACACTGCATGCAGTGTGGGCTGCTTCACATTCCCGGCACCATGCCTTCCCCTCCATGATGGATAGTATCTACAAACTGAGACCCAAAATAAGTCCTTCTTTAAGTTACTTCTGCCACGACATTGAGAATGTAATAGTATTGAAAACTTCTGTGAAAGTGGAACAGCAATACCAGAGGGAAGAAGTTCAGAGTCTAGGGAACTATACGATGGTGTTTGGGAGAATGCTTGTCAGGGGCGATGCAAAATCCTTAGAGAGCTGCCAGCCATGTCTCTTCATCCCTCAACAAGTATCCAGAGAGCAGTTATGCAAGCTTTATGAAGAGTGCGGTGTTTAGAACTCAAAATAATTTTAGTATCTACTGACGGGCAACTTAGAACAGAGGGTGGCAGAATCTAAATAAGTGTGTACTATCTGCCAAATAAAAATAAAAAATTTTAAGAGTTTGTGACAAGATAAACCCAGAGACCCTTTCCCTTGGTCTTCCTTGTGTGTGCTCAGCCAGATGTGCATGTATGCACAGGCATGATGGGAGTACAATGCTAGGTCTTTGCACATGCAAAACATTGCAGCAGTGAGCTAAACAGATCAGACCATGTACTCCTCTTCTCTCAGCTTTTGTTCTATACTTCCTTTGCAAGGATAGTTGTGGCAAAAGCAGCCTCAGAAGACAGATTGTGCCTCCCTCTGAGGTAGAAGGAAGATTTATTTCCTAATTTGTACCATAAAAACTATTATCTCCCTCCAGGGCAAAGGCTAGGCAGGCATGCCGACAGCTGTCTTTAATGACAGGAGTTTCTTGAGATGGGGAGACAGCTCAGTCGATAAAGCCCTGAGCTTGATTCTATGACTCCAACAGTCAGACATGGTGGCCCATAAATGTAATTCTAGAGTTGGGGAGACAGAGACGGGCAGCCAGCCTGGTCAAATGAAGGCACTCTGGGCCAGTGAGATATCCTACCTCAGAAAACAAAGTGGATCATACTCTGGTGAATGACACATATGTACACATACACATGCCTTCGAACGTACCCACACAAACACACGAAGAAATCAGTAATAGATGTTCCTTCGGTTCCTTCCTCTGCTGCACAAGTGCATTGTGCAAGATCGTCCTAAACTGTTCCATACTGTCCCATGAGGCTTCAGGACAAAGGTACTAGTGAGTTTGCTCGCCCTCCCTCTCCGCCCCCGCTCTCCTTCTACCTGCTGTGCCGTGGGCAGTCAAGTTTCTTGTCTCTGACCCATGCATAGTTCCGTCCTCAGCCAACTGGCAAGACAGCATGTTCCTTACACCTAGGCACAGACCGCCGTCATCGATGGTGGAGATCAGACGCTCTGGAAAGCAATCTCAGGACCTGTGATTGCAAGCCTGTCACTTCACCAAGTGAGCCACCTCCCCAGCCCTGACTTTGCTCTGATAGAAAACATTTTAGTGTGGAGGTCACTAAAAGCCACCTACCTATGACAACAACCCTGGTTTTTCTTTTGCCAAAAGCTCTGACAAACTCAAGAAATGTGGCAAAGCCAAATGAACTAGATGTTAGACAATATGACTCATTTCCCGGTCTCAGGGGATGGATTCCTCTCTATAACTAATAACCTCACATAGCCCGCATACAGCTAGCCAATGCTCAGAAGACAACTGCAGTAAAGCCGTGGTGCCTGTCTCCATCTCCAGACAGCCCTCAGAGGCCCAGGTCCTGCAACAACACACATGGGACTGTATGTCAAGTTTGAAAAATGGCAGGATCACAGGGTCTTAAAATGCAGGTGGCCTGAGAGGTCTTTCCTCCTGTCCATACACCAAAGTTTCCTCTTCCCTGGTGGACGGAGCCGCAGCCCAAGGCACAGACAGCTCAGCTCGATTTCCTCAGATTTTCAGTCACAGTTATCAGTTCCGAGCAGAGAAAACTGCCCTTTTGCCCTACTGTGATGTTCCCTGGTGAGGGCTTGAGCGGCTAATACATCAGAAGAATCTGATAAATTAAAGCCTCCAGCCGATGATCAGTAGACGCAATGGAATGACTTGTTTTGCTGAGAGACCAACAAATCTAGAGGGAGGACAGAGGACTTCATTACAGAAACTAGGGCTAGCCTGGCCCACTACTCTACAGTGTACAGGACTTTTAAAACTCAACCCAGTCATTTCAGCTCAATACTGCTTCCCTCGGTTCAGCTAATGCATGCTTTGTTACAGCCCCCCTGCCTTTTGATGTTATGCACTAATTCATCTGTGAACTTAACCTCTCACAGTGGGAGAAATGGGGGGAAGAGGGTAACTCAGTGGTAGAGAGTTTGTCCAGCAGGCACAAACCCTAGCTCAACACCTACCACCACAAAAAAGAAAAAAAAATACCAAAGAAACGATATTATATTTTAACTATTTACTCTTGACGAGTAACACAGTTTCCCAATAAATGTTTGTTTCAAGAGGAAAGAACTCATGGATCAAATGTGGCAACTAGATTGATACATTAGGGTCCAGGTTACAAGCAAGGAAATTCTTAAGAGGTGGGCTGCTGTTGACACGGGAAGCTAAAACATTAAAGCCGTGTTGCCTGTGCCAGGAAGCAAGGTAAATTGGGTTTGCATTTTTAAACTGTAATTAACATTCTCTTCTCTCCTTCAAGAGAGAGATTTTGCTCCCAAGACTATTTAAGGAAGCGGAGAACAAAAAGTCGTAGGCTTCACCATCCTCCTTCCATCTCTAATTACTAGAATTACAAAAGGCTGAAGAGCCCCAAAGGAGCAGGGCTAGTTCCCATGGAGCAGATCTGCTGGGAAGACAGCAAATGCGTGGGGGAGGGGGGAGGTTCTCCTCCCAGAATTCTAAGCGGCATCAGAACTAGGGTTTCCCCTTAAAGACTGAGTCATTCTTCTGGGAACCACTAGGTGCCCTATGGGTCCGTAAGGCAGAGCCTGCATCTGCACCAAGGACCCGGAGTTTCCTCATCTGTGCTCCTGCCCCGCTTCCCCGTTCTCTGGGTTCCTGCCCTGGACTGCAGAGTCTTACTATTAAAGGTATTTTTGTCTTCTCCCAATCGACGCTTGTCATGTTCATTAGCCACCTTCTCTCCTATCGACTTACACAGTTGTTATCTGGAAACTGTTAACTCCCCACTTCATGTATCAACATTCACACTCAGGACTAGTATTCTGCATAGCTTGCATTTCTACCAATCCACCACTCTGGTCTGCACATTTATGCAAACTAAAATCTCCCATGTTGAAAATTTTACCCTTGAAGCAATGCTACTGGGAGGCAGAACTCTTTGGGACAGGATTAAGTTCTTATGACCTTTAGGACTGGGGTCCAAGTTGTCTGCTGGGGTTTCCGTTGCTATGACGACACACCATGACCAAAAACAACTTGGGGAGAAAGGGTTTGTTTCACCCTACAGTTCAGAAGTCTGTCATAGAAGGAATCCTGGGCAGGAACTGGAGGAAAAGCCAGGGAAGGCTGCTGCTTACTAGCTTGCTTCTCCCGGTTTGCTCAACCTACACAACTCAGGCTCCACCCACCTCCCGCAATACAGCCCATCTCTGTGAGGCTAGAGTGAGAGCACGGCTATCTGTGAGAAGTCCCCTTCAGCCAGAACTAGGTGACCCAGTATCTGCAGCTCGGATGTCTCAGTCTCTAGAACTGTGAGAAATAAATTTATAGATTCTGTGAATGGCTTGGTCTAAGGTATTTTACAGTAGTAGACTGAATGGGCTAAGCAGCTCCTACATCAGCCGTGGCACCATTGTGGAATATTAAAGCAGGCAGAAGCCAGGCATGATGGCACACACCTGTAATCCCAATCACAGGAGCCTGAGGCAGGAGGAGACGGTCAACCTGGTCTACACAGTGCATCCTAAACTAGTGTGGGAGGGATGGATAGATAGATAGAATGAATATATGCCAGATAGATAGATAGATAGATAGATAGATAGATAGATAGATAGATAGATAGAAAGAAAGAATGAATATATGCCAGATAGATAGATAGATGGATAGATAGATAGATAGATAGATAGATAGATAGATAGATAGATAGATAGATAGATGATAGATGATTCCAGTGAATTGAGGGTTTTCCCCAAATTCCTCTTTACAAAGGAAAGGCCGAAAGGCAGACAAATGGACCAAGTATCACAAATGAGTCAAGGCCAGGGAGGGACTCATCCCAGTGGACAAGACACTCTCTGTCAGTATACAGTGACAGCATAGGGGTTCAGAAGGACACACAATGACCTTTCTCATGAGCTGGCTCAGAGAGAAGATGAAGGAAGAATCCTAGACAAGGCAAAGCTGAGATCAGGCCTCCATTACAAGCAAGAGTTTAGCCACCTGAGCCAGGGAGAAGCCTTGTGCTGGGAAAGGCCCAGGAGAGAACAGACTCATCGTTCTAACGCAGGACACTTTGCTGTCAGAGCACAGAGTAAACTTAGCCGCAAATAAGGATTGAGGCAGTCCAGCAGTGGACAGGTTGTCTCCGATAGACACCATCCCCACCCACTCATTATGGTTGGAAAAACACGGGATCAACAACTTGCCAAAATATACTTCCTTAGGCCAGGAGTGAGGACTCATGCAAAAAGAAAGAAAAAGCATTGCGGCCTTGCCAAGGGCAACATCACAGGCAAGCTAAGGATGTGTGCCCATCCGCCTTTGGGCATAATGCTTGAACAACACCCACGAGGGAGTGGCTTATGAAGAACTGGACTTTGTTACTCACAGACCTGGAGGCCGGGGAGGCTATGCCGAAGGGTCATTCTCTGCTTCCAAGGTGGCTGTAAGTTACTAATGGAATGGTCCTGCCCAAAGTTAGCAAAGGTCTTCCTACCTCAATTAACCTACTCTAGAAAATTCCTCACAAGCATGGCCAGAGGCTCTGTCAAAATCGACATTACACGGACGCCCCAAATGTCACAGACCATGTCTCCTCACTCAAGTGATGCGGTCCACGTGAGTGCCGAACTTTAGAAGCCAGGCAGACAGAGTGTTCCCCACAGTCCCTGACAGGGCAAAAGAAAACGCTGTCCTTCAACACCCCAAATGTCAGTCCATCCTGACTGATTAAATCCTTCTAGATTTAAGCAGGTGGGGGCTGGTAATTTTAAAGGGGAAGCTTTCAGTTTCCCTTCACACGGATGCTACCGTTTCTGCGGGATGATAGGTTACTCAGGCCAATGGCGCATGCTCACTCCCGCCCCTCTTCGCTCGTGCATCATGTTGCGCCACTAGCTTTTACAACTTTACCTCTAGAGAAACATTGTATAACTGATTGAAACCTGGAGATCATCAATAACTCATCCATACATGGACAGTGAGTCTTATTCCTGCACACTATTCTCTCCCCACTGACTTCTTTCCCACTAGTGAATAATCGAGCCCCAGCTTCTGAGTGCTCCTGAGCGGGGTCCCCTGGCTCAGACCTCGGCATCTCTCCCGCTTCACCTGTGTGACTTTCAGCTCCTCCTCCGGGATCTCTTCAGAGTAATTACATTAACGCATGCTTTGCAAATGCTTAAATTTTAATTATTCACAAGGTAATTAACAGGACAGCATGGCCTCTAAAGAAAATGAGGTGTTGTAGGATTAGAAACCATATCGATAACTTTTTGCTATAAATAAACGTAGTTACTTTGTTGAACCTAAAAATAGCATTGTCTAAAAACGATGACAAATGGATGTAACTGATTCTTTTCGGTTTCCATGTCTCTGTCAGGAATGTGTCTACTGCTAACTGACAGATTACATGCACGGTCCAAACCACACTAAGGGGAAATAAATTTCTACCATTTTGCTGTCACTATGATTGCCAACATCAAAATGATAAGACTCAGGATTTTCCTTTTTGAAGACAAAAACTTTCCATAAATGGTATTTAAAGCTCTATGTTCCCATCCCTGGAGCATAGGCCGATGTCTCTGTACTGCCCGGCAGTCTTGCAGAGTGTGACCAAGTCCTGAGGGACAGCCACAGCAACTGCTGCTCCTCTCCCGAACTAGTGAGTCCTGAACCAATAGCCTGAGTGACCTGTGCTCTGTTCTGTTCAACAGGGGGCAGAGACCTTATCAAAGGCCTCAGCACCATGGTGCAGAAAACGGAGTTAATTGTTATCCAGTGCCATATAGCAAAAGCAAGGCCCTGCCTTGGTATTGGTGACTAGATGCTGTTGGTAGGGCTCCTCATAGTTTTTTATTTCGCTCCTTTAAAACTATGTGTCCATTAATTATAAACAAACTGAGTCATTACTACATATAATTACATTACATACTGTCTATCGCCCATCTTATTTTTTTTATTATTGCTGGTGGAGATTGCACTTGGGTCCTCACACATGCAAGGCACACACTCTGCCACTAAGCTGTGACTCACAGGTGGAGAAGCACTGATGTAGAGGAAGAAACTTGATCCTCATCTCTCATCTTACATAAAACTCAGCTCCAAGAGGACTAAGGACTTCAGTGAAAGCCTGGTACTCTAAATCTGGATGAAGAGAGAGTGAAGAATATACTCAAAGCCACTGATACACGATGTTCTGACTAGCACCCTGACAGCACAAGCATTAAGACCAATAGGATTTCATGTAACTTAAAAGCTGCTGGACGGCAAAGGACATCATCATACAAGGGAAGAGGCAGTCTACAGAGGGGGATTAGAAGCCTCCTCTACTCATAGACCTTTCTATTTGACTATTTGGTTCCTGTAGGCATACTTTTTTTTTTTTCAATTTTTAGCAAAGAATAGCAAGGTGGAACAAAAATAAGAGTTGAACCTTAACAAGGGTTCAACCAGTCCTGTAGCCCACCAACCAGCAGAGGTAGTGGGAGAGAAAAGTTATTAGGATGTGGGGGAAGTGGACCTGCTCAATGATAGTTCTTTGGGGGTGAGCTCGATCTTCTTGGGCAGCAGTTCAACCAAATACAACTCAGCAGGTGCAGACCAGTCCTCTAGGCAGGCAGACACCTGGCATGAACACCAACTGGCCTGAGGCACGGCCACAGAAGTGGCGAGTTTCGACAGGAGCCTCATGAGCAGTTCTTGGGTAAGTTTCTCTCAATGGCAGCGTTAGCACAAGTTGAGCTCAACAACAGTATATAAGGCAACCAATACACGCATGTCATTGGCGAAGAATAGCGAGGTGGAGCAAACCAATGCTCAGTGCTCCTCTCCCACTGTCTGTGGGGTCATATTCATCAACTGCCCTTTCACGGGTCTGCTGTATCCAAACATCCACTCACCTGTGTCTGCTTCATGAAAACATTCTATCACGTGTCTGCTCCAGCAAGACATCCCTTCACCTGTGTGACATAACTTTCCGAAGAAGTTAGACGTTTCCATTTCAGGTTCCCAGTAGGTACACTGTTTAAGGGGGATTAAGAGGTGTGGCTGTGTTGGAGGAAGTATTGTAACTGGGGGGTGGGATTTGAGTTTTCAAGGCCTTCACTAAGCCCAATCTGGTTTGATCTCCACTTTGTTCCTCAGAAGAGGACGTGAGTTCTCAGCTCCCACTCATGTCTGCCTCCTTGCCACCGTGCGCCCTGCAGTTATGATCAAGAACTAACCCTCTGAGACAGTACACAAACCTCCACTTAAATGTTTCTCTTCTACAAGTTGCCTTGATCATGGCGTCTCTTCACAGCAGTAAACTAAGACATCAGCTATATATTTGACAGAGGGCTAATGTGTAGACTGTACGAAGACCTCAAAAGCTTTCGAATTGAGAACTTTTGCTATTATGATCAGAGCTGGTTTTAGAGAGGACCCTTAAGAGAGCTGGCTTCTTCCAGAGCTGCCAGGGAGCCTTCCACAGCCAACATAAGCTGCACGGTCCTTCTCCCTAAGTCATCAGCAGGTGGTACCCATGCTGCATGCCATAGTCTCCTCAATAGATCAAGGTGATCACAGCTCATGTGCCACCAAGAAAAAGAAAATCATGCTATGGGCTGATTTTAGCCTCCTACCCCAAATTTGTACATTAAAGCCCTCATCTTCAGTGTAAGAATACCTGGAGACAGAGTTCTCAGGAGGCCTTAATGTTTAAAAGAGGACAGAAGGGGGTTGGGGATTTAGCTCAGTGGTAGAGCGCTTGCCTAGCAAGCGCAAGGCCCTGGGTTCAGTCCCCAGCTCCGAAAAAAAGAAAAAAGAAAAAAAAAAAGAGGACAGAAGGATGGAGCCCAAATCTACAGAATTGGTAGCTTTCTGAAAAGAGTAAAAAGAGGAGTGTCAGTTTATCCTCAGCCCCACCCTACAGAAAGACCATGTGGTCACACATTAAGAGGGCAGCCTCGTACAGCCTAGGGAAAGAGGGCTCCCGGGCACCAACCACACTGACAATCACGAGTCTCAATCCCCAAAACAGAAAATAAAGTCCTGCTGTGTAAGAAAAGAGGGGGAAAGGCAGCAGGCCAGGTAGCAAGAGAAGCAGAACCCTGACAGCTTAAAGAGTCTCAGCCCTGAAGGAGTTCTCATCTCCACAGGGGACGCCATACTACACGTGGTTACTCAGGATGTAACTCCCACTACACAACTCTTGCCCTGTTATTGAAGGTCGTCCAGACTGATCCATGCTCAGCGTCCTGGTGAGCCGCTGTGCAGGTGATTTCCACTTATACAGTCTCTGTAATATAAATGCAGCCCCTACACACAAGGGCGGTCCTCACTGAATGACCAACGCTCAGCCTTGGGTGGAGGCTGGGTCCCTGGAGCAGCATCTCTGCGTGCCAGGTTATACTATGATGCAGGCTGGATAAGAAGAGATTTGTCTGTGAGAGGAATTTGATCTTAGGGGAAGTGCCTGGTAAGAACCATCTCCTCTTCCAAGAAAGACTCTACCAAAGATCTCACAGGGGAGCCGATCACCTTACATTCAGAGATAGCCTAGTGAGAGGCTGCTTAAAGGAGTGTGGGTGACTACAGAGCAGCCACACTGGAAGGTCTAGGTAGAGGATGGAGGTCCCAGGGCTGTGTAGATGGAGCCTCTCTTCCCCTTGTCTACCACAGTCTATAGATTCTAACTCTCCCGTTTATGATAAGGACAGAATTGTATGAAATTTAATGGAAGAACTGGCTGGATCTGCAAATGAGGATCCAATGACCCCCTCACTCTGTCTTATGAGGAAACGTCAACAGTCAACAGGCCAGCTGTGCAAGCGGGCACAGCTGGACTTAGGAAGATGGGGCCCAGAGGATGACACTCTGTAGCAGGGAGCGAAGTTACCAATGTGACACAAAGGAGCTTACATAGAAACCAGGTTTTCACAAGGATAGCAACAGTGTATGCACAAGTAACATTTCAGAAGACTTAGTACCTCTGAGTAGAACACCCCGAAAACAAACCCAGCGGACTTCTCTCAGGCCTGTCAGAGGGAGGACATTTAAACTTTTGAGCTAGGAAGATTTACACTTTCTAGCTCTAAAACCAATGCTCTTGACATATGGGGGGAAAGAACCGGAAACTATACCTTGGCCGCATAAAGAGCAAGGCTTAAAAGACAGAGTGAGAGCCTAGCCCTACTTGAATCTCTGCCATGCCTGTGGCCAGAACCCACCTTAAAAGGATAGCAAAATAAACCAATAGTTTCTTTTCTTGACTTAAATGACACTGAATGATTGCTACTTAAAAAACACAGGGGTCTGAAATATGAAACAAGACACTATTGTAAAATACCAATATTATCCACTGAAAATCAAATACCAAGCCATATTTATTTCTATAGCAATATTGCCCGTCAAATATCAAACACCAATTTATTTCTATACTCTGAAGCATCTTTCAAGAAGATTTTGATTTTGACTCCATTTCTGAGCCGCATGCTTTGCAGAGAAAGCAATCTATTATCAACTGGGTAACTCAGACCTCCCTCCCATGCCAGAAGATCTTTCTTTCCCCCCCAGGCTAGGTCCCCTTCTTGTTCTTAGTCAAATATCTCCCAAGCCAAATAGTTCTAATTGGTTAATAAACTGGCTCCAGCTGCTGCTCTTGCTGTGAAAAATTCAATAGAACGAGAAAGAAAAATCAGTTAGCGCACACCTGACTATATTTAGAACCAATTTGGAAGTGGGTTTTTACTGTGACAATCAGAGCAGCCACTGTTGAGAATGTAACAACAAATGTTAAAAGTACAATGAGACTGGAAAAGAGAGACCTGTATCTCCACCGGGGTTAATGAGGCTGGCTTGGACTACGCAACCGGAGTGCTGGGTAACCGTCAGGAAAACCAGGCAACATTCCGGGACTGCCACAAAACAGGTGATGTCGTGGTTTGAGGATGAGTAGGCTCCGTAGGCTCAGGTTTTGACTGCTATCACCCGATGCGGATGCTATCTGGAGGAGGTTGTAGGGACTGCCAGAAGGTAATTCTTGCTGAAGAAAAGAAATCGCTGGGTGTAGGTCCTTAGGGGTGGGGTTACTACCTTTGGCTTTTTCTAACCATGCTTCCTTGGCTTTGGGTCCACCAGGAAGTGAAGCAAAGAGACTGTAGATACCACAACCGTGAAGGTGTCACAGTAGCCAGAAAGCTAGATATCCTAGCTAGAGTTTCTATCTCTGCGGTGAAACACCATGACCAAAAAAACCCACAAGTCGGGGAGGAAAGGATTTATTCAGCTTACAGTTCCACATAGTCTTTAAAGGAAGACAGGAACTCAAAGAAGGCAGGGACTTGAAGGGAGGAGCTTGAAAGCCATGAAGCCATGGAGGGGTGCTGCTTACTGGCTTGCTCTCCATGGCTCGCATGCTCAGCCTGTCTTCTTATAGGCTGGCCCCTCCCCTGTCGATCACTAATTAAGAAAATACCCTAGAGGCTTGCCTACAGTCAGATCTTATGGAGGCATTTTCTCAACTGAGGCTCCCCCTCGCCAGTGAATCTAGCGTGTGTCAAGTTGACATAGTTAGCCAGCACAGGGGGGTTGGGAGGAAGGAGCTGTGGTCTCCCCATCAAGGCAATGGCCACTATGATCTAATTTTATCCCATAAGACCACTTCGTTTAAAAGTTCCACCACCTCCCGAGAGTGCCACAGACAGACCCTCAAACCTTTAACACGTGGCTCTTTGAGAGGCATCTGTCTAAAGATCACAGGAAGATTCCTAGATGAATTAGGCTGCTGAGCTGCACAGGGTGAGAACACTCTGGAAAGACCAAAGGTAAGAATGGCTTCACAAAGCTGAGGACAGAGATATCTTTTTTAAAAATCATCTCAACAGTGTATTGTATTTTTAATAATCAATTCTCAGTGGGCTTCCTGACTGATCATTCCTGCCTTTTCCCTCCAACTTCTAAAATGTAGTTATTCCTACCCTGACAGCCATGCTCCTGAAATGCACAAATCTGGTTAGAATTCACCATCCCTTGTCAATGATAACTTGGTGGCTTAACGTACAGTTGGTCTCAAGTATTGCTATGATGGCTGGTCCCAAAGAAATTCCCTTCAGTTTCCGGGGTCACCCCATAGGAAGCTCATCCCCACTTAAGCAACGACCTTGCAGATATCATCCTCATTGTGTGGGTAACAGGACAAAGGTGCATAAATGTGTGCACTCCCGGACACTAAGTGGCGGTGGGGGACTCCATGGGTCACTCCCAGTATACCGGCTCTCTTGCCTCTAAGACCCGCTCACTTTAAGGAGAAAACTTGGAGAAACTTTACACAATGTGAGCTTTATGAGAACACCCACGCACAACTTATTTTCCCCACAAAACTCAATTTAAAAGACCCCTTTTAATGACCCGGATTTCCCACTTCCGAGGCCCTAATCCTGGTTTGGAAATAAGCTAGGAACTTCTACATGCTCCCAGACGTCTCATAAGAACTTGTCTCCAACTCCTGTGCTTACAGTTGTGTGTATAATTTATTGGCCCAACTACACTACGACTTCTTGAGAATTGGAACATTTTAAAATTTTTATTAAAAACATCTGATGTAGAACTTTTTTTTTTCATTTTGGCAGAGCACACATTTGACAATCACGTGCCAGCTGAATTGAGTTGAGCCAAAATTGATTTTTGCCTGACGCGTGGGGGACAAGCGATTGTCTCCCATGAAGCTTTTGAGAGAGAGAGGGGAGACGATGATGATTCTGGGGATGGCAAATCAAGAAAAGTAATCAGACAGAAGAGCTGGATACTCTAACAGTCACTCAGAGGACCTTGATCCTTCGCCCCATATCCTCGCGGATATGTATCTCTGACATCAGTCACCTCCACTGTCCTGTTCCCTCAAAGAAGGTGGCCTATTCCAATCTTACGGTGAGAAAAATGAGGACAAAACAGAGATCAAACTTTCACAGTGTCTCAAGCCCAGTGGAAAGGCAGGACTAATTCGTGTGTGTGTATTCTTTAGAGACGGATTTAGGATCCTTCTGTGAAAGCGCGCGACGCTGCAGGAGCATGCGCGTGGCGTGGGACGTGTGGGGGTCAGAGGTCAACTTCCTGCAGTTAGTTCTCCGCTTTCCGTTCTCTGTGGGTTCTGGTTGCCAGGCCTGCCTTGTGAGCACTTTAGCTACTGAGCTGTCTCGCTAGCCCAGGCTGCCTTTACTCTCTTTGCATATTTAGAATAATAACCGCAAGAAACAGTGTGAGAGTGATGATCTCAGTTTTAAAAAATCCGCCATCCTAGCTGTCTAGTACACGATGCTTTCTGAGATTCCCCTTTTTTGAAGATGATGGCACACTGGTGGGCGCCATGGCCCATCGAGTTAAGATTCTGAGGCTGAATCTAGAGCTGCTGGATTAACAGCCTCAAAGGAAGCCTTTTGTGTGCTATTTCCGTCCTGAGAAACGCTAATGACAGTCTCAATGTCATAGAATCAAAAAGAAGTTCAGATGGCATGCTAAAGACTGCCGACAGCAAATTGTATATAAAAAGCCCTCATTGAGTCTGAGAAGCTATTTCCAAGGTGTCTTAGCTTCCTAACATTAACCATTCATCAGGAAAACCCATTTACATCCTAATTGGAACAGAATTCGCAAGCGGGAGTAAAGATGTTGTCTGTTTGGTAATGCTCCCCCCCCCCAAAAAAAAAAAAAAAAAAAAAAGACCTCCTAGCTCTGTGGTCCTGGGGAACATTTCTTAGAAGGCAATGGTAATAGAGATGATTGACTGATTGATGTAATTATACTGTTATAAATTCTTATTTATGTATTCTGTCATTTGCCAAATGAAGGCTTTGATCAATAAGAACATTCTATTCAATCTCCATTGATTAGCGCTCCCTGACATAAAACATTTAAGATCATCCTGGCCACTTATTTGCATCTATTACAGCAAGGAGATAAAACAATGAATTTTGGGGATAGGAAGA
This sequence comes from Rattus norvegicus, assembly GCF_021556685.1. Classification (NCBI taxonomy): domain Eukaryota; kingdom Metazoa; phylum Chordata; class Mammalia; order Rodentia; family Muridae; genus Rattus; species Rattus norvegicus. The sequence continues at coordinate 103,622,502 of NC_141546.1, forward strand.
ATCATATGGCTTAAAAAATCCTGTAGTGGTAACAGTATTTTTTTTTTCATCTCTAAAGGTCACATTTTCTATTTAATTCATTTTTGGAAGATTCCGTAGTACAAGTTGGTTAACTTCAAATTTTCTAATGGCTTGTCCTAAATAGCGGGAGAAGATGACAGAGGTGCAAGTGAGTTTCTAAAGAAGCGCACGGGAGGCTTTCTATATGAACTCTTGTGTGCTCCTTCGACATTAGCTCCCAGTTTTAATGTGAGCTTCTTTAGAAGCAAACTCCTGAAGCCTGAGCTACTCAGCGCTTTTCTCAAAGGCCGAGCGAGGGACAACGTCTCATCGGCTGGCAGGGCTTCACAGAAGGTCTGCTTTGGACTGTTAGATGACTCTAATCTTGACCTCAGTTGTCATCTGGTGAAACTCGGGTATGTCGTTTGGCTCTCAGCCAAACGCAAGACTCCCTTCCCACCCTGGGAAAGCCTGCTAATGTGGATCCTTCTGCCTGGCTTTCTTGGAGTCCTAGAAAGCCCACATTTTTCCTTCTTTAAACCCACAACTCTTCCGTTTTTCATTGTAGACCCCTTGTGTAGCGCTACACTCCCCTTCCCTTAGCCTTGTGACAATTCTGCGTTTCCTCATCCAACTGTAACAGCTGTGTGTCCAGTTTCCTTGACTTTATGAAGCTACTGGGCACACATGTAAACTGGGAGTCAGCCTGACTTCAGTTAGCAGGTACCACTTATAGTCTTCTTAGTCAAGAAAACAAATGTAATCGCCTTGGCTTTAATTACTCCAAGCTTTTTGACAAATGAGTCTATAAAATCCAAATCAATTTTGCCATCATAATGACTAACACAAACACTTGATTAATCACCATGTGCTTCTGGAACTTCTGGGTTTCCTCCATATAAAATAAAAAATAAGTAAATGAATGAAAGTAACACAAAAATGACAAAGTTTTCCCTAGTGACAGTCATCCCCAGATCTGGAATCACTGAGTGAGTAGATTTTGCTCCCAAACACCTGCAAAAATAGCTGTCCTCGCGGTCCTCTTCCTAAGAACTTTCATCCAGTGCAGCGCTGTTCGGCGTTTAACACATCAAAGTCATGTCAAGTTCCCCAACCTTCTGATCTTCCTTGTTCCAGAGGTAGGTGGAATACTGAGTGGCATTTCAGAATTCTTTCCTAAATCAGAGATACTAAAATCTACATTTTGCATCCCTGGAACAGTGCTTTCGTTTTACCCTTGTCTTCAATATAAAGAGGAAACCACATGTGTACAGGGGGAGCTGAGTCCAGAAGAGGAAAAGCCTTCTAAGAAAACCCAGGTGTGGTCTCCCATAGGTGAGTCACAGGCCAGTGGACGAGCAGCACAGGTTGGTCTTAGCCACCAGAAGGACATAATGTTGAGAGGGACTGGGAAGAGGAGTAGATGTGAGGGTCTTGGGGAGAAGTAGATAAATATGATCAAACTATATTGCATGGGCATATTAAGTTCCTGAAGAATGAGTCAAAACACTATATTGATTTTTTTTAAAACCTGCATATGTAGAGTTGGGCGCTTAATCCAAAATTATAGCTAAGGTAGGGGGACTAAAAGGTCAAGGCCCACCTTGGCTTCAGAGTGACTTTCAGATCAGCATGGGCTACATGAAACCCTGTCTCAAAATGGTGGTGGTGGTGGCAGTGGTGATCAAGGTGATGATGGTGACAAAGAAGATGGAGGAGGAGGAGGAGAAAGAGAAAGAGGAAGAGGAGGAAGAAGAAAGAAGGAAGGAGGAAAGAGGAAGGAGAAGGAGGAGGAGGAAGAGGAAGAAGAAGAGGAAGAGGAGGAAGAGGAGGAAGAGGAGGAAGAGGAGGAGGAAGAGGGGGAGGAGGAAGAAGAAGAGGAGGAGGAAGAGGAGGAAGAGGAGGAGGAGGAAGAGGGGGAGGAGGAAGAAGAAGAGGAGGAGGAAGAGGAGGAAGAGGAAGAAGAGGAAGAGGAGGAAGAGGAGGAAGAGGAGGAGGAGGAAGAAGAAAGAAGGAAGGAGGAAAGAGGAAAGAGGAAGGAGAAGGAGGAGGAGGAGGAGGAAGAAGAGGAAGAGGAGGAGGAAGAGGAGGCCTATAACTTCAGTCTAGGAAATGAGTAGTTACCTGAAATGACAGCATCTAGCTTCCAGAATTATCTCAGACTTGATTCCTGTGAAAATGAACAGAAGGTGGGTGCCTCCTAGACTCTCAGTAAACAGCAGTGGTTTCACAGACAGAATCTGTTGTTCCTTTAAGGTCATTTAATTTGCCCAGCATGGGAGAAAGCGGGAGCCCAGGTGAGAAAATGAATCAGAACTCCAGTCTCAGCTCAGGGTAAAGGAGTGGAGTGGGGTGAGCATCTCCTTGCTGAAGGCCTCTCTTGAGGCCTCTTCACATCGATCCACTCACCCAACTCCCTTTGCCCCTCTTTCCCACATCACCCACCTCGTGGGTACATTTATGTCAAATTGGTTAGCACTCTGGGGAATACTTTATGCTGTCAGGCCATTTATTTAGAGTTCGGATAGTTTGAAATCAAAGGAGATATGCTTTGCAAGTAACACTGAAAGCCACGCCCACATCGTTACTCCCAGACTTCATGTCTATGTCTTTTAATTTCTTAGGTGGATTCTTACTCTGGTTTTATATCAAGTATTATTTTGTAATCGTTCATAGGTCCTTACATGTGTGCACGTGTGCTGTGCACATGTGCATGTGTGTATGGAGGTCAAAGGTGGACATCAGTATCTTCTATGGTTCTCCACCTCTGTCTGGAGACAAGGACTCTCAGTGACCCAGAGCTCACTGGTTGGGAGAGGCTTCCTGGCCAGCTGCATCTGGGATACTCCTGCCTCCCTACACTGAGACTCCAGGCATCATTGCCATACATATCCAGCCTAGTTACCTGGGCTCTGGGGATCTAACTTCCGGTCCTTGAGCTTGTACAGCAACCCTATTATCATCTGAGACAGCCCTGCCCCTTTGCATAGTTTGAATTTGAGCAAAGTCTTCATTTCCTATAGCTGAGTATTTATGTAGGTTCTGGGTTCTGGATACATTATAACACTCAAAGTAAGACCCCTGGTACAATGGCAGTCTTACAATAAAGGAATCTGAGAAAGCATTCTTTCCCTTCTGTTCTCCTATGAAGTCATTGAAGAACTTCTCTGCAATTCCCAGAAGCTGGTCATAAAAGTGCTACATGAGAAGGACACTCCCCTCCCACCGTACCCAGGGACACAGGATACAGGGAGGTAGCTCGATGAACCAGCCTCTGAGCTCCTCCCAATTATCACCATCATATTAAACTCTTTTATATCTCTTATTTACCCTCAACTCTCCATCCTCCACCAAGCACGTAGAAATCACTCCATTTTAGCTGTTTCTTTCAATCTGTTTCCTTGTGATAGAAGCTCCCTGTCAGGTCACATCATGAAGTGTGCCTCTCTCCCTCACCTACCCTAATGTTGCTAAGGACCAGCTAGTGCCTCTAAAACGGAAAGAAAGTGAGGAGTTGGCTTGTTCCTCACACACAGCACCATCTACTCTAGAGATGGTGTTTCGCTGTCCTGAAAAGTCATACAGACCCACCAGAAATATGTAAGCTGTTTCTGTAAAGTTAAGCTGACAAGAAAAATTAAATTGATTTTGTCTGAACTAGACAAGCAATTAATATTACTATCAACACTGAATCCTGAAGCTTCCAAATTCCAAGCCTTAGCACCCAAGGGTAAAACTCTGAGAAGATGCAAGATCAGGAAATCGCTACTCCCTAACGGATCATAACACTTACACACTATGAGTTAGATAGGTAGGTAGGTAGGTAGATAGATTGATTGATTGATTGATTGATTGATTGATTGATAGATGATTGATAGATAGATGATAGATGGATGAAAGATAGATAGATAGATAGATAGATAGATAGATAGATAGATAGGTGATTGATAGATAGATGATTGATAGATGATAGATGATAGATAGATAGATTGATTGATAGATGATAGATAGGTGATTGATAGATAGATGATAGATAGATAGATAGATAGATAGATAGATGATAGATAAATAGATGATTGATAGATGATAGATAGATGATAGATTGATTGATAGATGATAGATAGATGATTGATAGATGATAGATAGATGATTGATGGATAGATGATAGATAGATAGATAGATAGATAGATAGATAGATAGATAGATAGATAGATAGACAGACAGATAGATAGACAGATAGACAGGCAGGCAGGCAAATTCATGAGATACCTATATATGGATAGATGGATGGACAGACAGGCAGACAGATGAACAGAGAGTTAGATATCCAGCCAACTCCAGTTATTTGGAAGCTGTCTCATGTTGGAGCTACACCCTGTTACTATGGGGACTTCAGATCTGCCGGTCTGCCCCGGGTACTTGTGAGATAAGAGTGTGGACATCTGAGCAGATGGGTGACAGAGGTGACTATCACAGACTGGTGCTAGGTCCTTTTGGAAAGGTAAGGAGCTCTCCACCCCCAACCTGCCCATGCAGGCTCCTGGTTTGCTCTCAGTAAGGCTGCTCTCCTCAGACACTGCCTTTCACTCATTTGTTCCTGCATGAATTAAGCCAAAACTGCCGACAGCTATGGGAGAGAGCCCTCTCAGACTTCAAAGGTGCCCCCCAACCGTGATGCTTAGAGTGAGTACAAAGCAAATCCTCTTGTACAGATGCTTTGTAGCTAGGATAAGATTACACACCAATCAACCCAATATAAATTGAAAACGTCACATCAAAAGTGACAATATTCAGGACCTCCTAACATTACACCTTAGTCTCAGCTATCTCAAATGCTGCTAGAACATTCTATCTACTGATACGGGCACCATCCAGCATAAAGCCTGTTTTATAGAGCACCAGCCATTTTGTAATCTACATCGGTTGTGCCTCTCATGGTTGTGACTAAGACTAAAACAATGGAGGCAAAGGGTTTATTTTGATTCCCAGTCCCAAGAGCCACAGTCTGTCATGGCAGCAGGGGCTCGAGGCAGCTGGTCATACCACATAATACTCAAGAAGTAGAGAAGATGAATGTTGGGCTTCAGATCCTTTCTTGGTTCTATGCAGCCTGAGAACCCCAGCCTGTAAACTGGAGCCTCCTACATTTAAGGTGGGAGATGCCATTATCAATTAACCTAATCTAGACACTCCCTCGAGACAAGCTCAGGGGTCCGTCTCCTGGCTTACTTTAGATCTTACCATGCTGACAAATCAACGTTAACCTTGGGGGCTGGAGAGGTTGCTCAGTGGTTAGAGCACTTGCTGATCATGCAGAGGACAGGGGTTTGATTCCCAGCATCCACATAATGGCTCCCAACCCTCCTTCCAGTCCCAGGGGATCTGTCACCCTCTTCTGACCGCCATGGGCACCAGGTACACCTGCCAACCAAAGCTTCATACGCATAAAAATTAAACAAATCTCATTTTTAAAAGGAATATTAACCTCCCCGCTCTACGATACTAGGCGGAAAGCTTATCAATGTGGGGTTTACCAAACAGCATCCCTGACCATTGTGATCTTTGGCTTCAATGAGCAGCAAGCAGAAGTAGGTAACATCTTCTGGTGCTGCTCTCTCTCACACAGGCCATGAATGTCCAGTGTCACAGCTCTTGAGCCCAGGGTGTTAGGATTCTTGGTCCTTAGTGGTCCTTAGGCTTGGATATTCTCTGGGACTCCTCCGGTAACCAAAGCCTGTCTCTAGGTTTTCTTGTCCTTCTTTTTCTTTGCTTCTGCTCCATTCATCCTGACCATTTCTGACTTGTCTGTTCTCATGAACTCCCCAGCTGCTGTGTCACCGCTGTCACCATGGCTGCCTCAGCTGCTGTCCTTTCTTCGCTCTGCTAAGGGTGCAAGGATCAGCCTCATATCCTAAGGCTAGGAGGAGCTGTAAGCCACTGTGTCTGAGAGTCCAGCCTAGGCCTTGAGTGTTCACCTGTATTTGCTAACACCAAAATAACTTCTCATGTCCCTAAAGTTCTTATCTAGGAGATTGAAAGGACCCTGGCCAGCTGACCAGTACCACTTTCAATGGCATTAATCTCTTTGTACCACCACTCAGTCATCTCCTTAAATAAAGTCCCATGAGTGGAAATGAGATAGATTTTTTTTCCTCTAAAGACCTTGTCACAGCTTTTACTCCTATGAACAGACACCATGACCAAGGCATCAGTTATAAGGACAACATTTAATTGGGGCCGGATTACAGGTTCAGAGGTTTAGTCCATTATCATCAAGACTGGAACATGGCAACATCCAGGCAGACATGGTACAGAAGGAACTGAGAGTTCTACATCTTCATCTGAAGGCTGCTAAGAGAAGATTAGCTTCCAGGCAGCTAGGATGAGGGTCTTAAAGCCCATGCCCACTTCAACAAGGCCACACCCACTTCAACAAGGCCACACCCATTTCAACAAGGCCACACCCACTTCAACAGGGCCACAACTTCTAATAGTGCCGCTCCCTGGGCCAAGCGTATACAAACTGTCACAGACCTCAAATTAATTAATAAGCTTTAAAACCCTGCAGAATAGCAATAAAAAACCCACATTGACCTCACACCATTGAAACTGTGCTAAGGGTCACCTAAACAGTTGTGTAAATACACTTTGCCCCTTCAGAAGGACAGGGAGACCATTCCATCAAACTATTGTAAGTAAGGGATCCTCTGTAATTCGCCCTTTATTCCTCCTGGACATGTCTGCAAACCTCTTAATTAAAAGAAGGTACCTCCTAGCACGTCCAACCTAGAGACTTAATCTATCTCACATGACCCAAACAAAAGAGAGCTCTTAGACATAATTCATCTTGGTTGTGCAGAACCAGGACCCGTTGTTTTCATAATTAATTTTTTTAAAAATAACTTCAACATTAGACACGGTGACTCATGATATAACATCCCAAGACTCGGTCACCCTCATGGAGCCCGTTTCCGTGGTCTCTTGTCATCCCAGATGGCATACAGATGGCCTTCTCATATAAGACTTGGTCTTTCACAACAGCCGAGTCAAGCTGTATGATTGAGGCCTGGGACCCCGTACTAGAGGCTGAGACCAGAGAGCCACAAGCCCAGCCGGTTACAGAGCAATATCAAGGCCAGGTTAGGATCCTCAGTTTGACATCATCTCAAAATACAAACGATGTTTCAAAGGGACGTGGGGTCCATGCTGTAGTGCATGAGATTCCATTTCCAGTGCTGGACTGGGGAGGGGCTGAGGCAAAAGCCTTAGCTCCTAGTTTAGGTGCTTAGCACTCAATCTCTTCCCTGGTGTGTTCATTACGGTCACACTACCATGAGTAAGATCTCAGGATGCTATATAACGCTGCCTTCATTCTAATATTATTACTACACAACACATGCTGCTCATCACCTTGTTAAATCATTATGAATTTTTAGTAGTAGAGCTTTTTCTCCATCATCTACTAATCTCATAAGCTCAGTGACTGGAAGCCACTTGCTCAATGGCTGATTCAAGTCTAGAATTTGAAACAACAACAAAAAGACAATGAAAACACGAATACCTGAGAGCCAATGTCTTGGCGTGTTTATGACAGAGGAAAACGTTAATCTCTTTAAAGATATGGAAGTGTGTGTATATTGATAGGAAATTACTAAGGCCAGAGAAAGGGAAAGCGGTGCTCTTTTGCTAAGGAGACTGGAGAGGACCAAGGGGAAGGTCAAAGAGTTAGATGTGCTAAAATTAAAGTCAGCAAACTTCACCAGCATTCTAATCAAGTGTGTGGGAGACAGAAGTATAAACCAGAGATCAAACCAAAAGTCTCTGCTAAAGGGAGAGGTGTGGGGACCAGAAGAACAGAGTCAGCACTGAGACAGACCACTGAGGCCATGAGGAAAGTGTGCAAAGACAGAAGAGAGCCAAGGTCAAGGAGCAGAAACATTTACCACAGATAGCAAAGAGTGAAGAGGCACTGTGTAAGGCCAGGGAAATGAGGTGAGGCAGTGTCCGAGAAGCCATGAAAGACAGCTCAGAAGAATGAGGGGCACAGCTCTTTGCACAGCATAAAGTAAGATGAGAATGAGAATGTATCAATCGGACGAGTTCAATGACAATATGGTGATGTCCACGATTGATAGGAGTTGTGGAGGTTACCTAGCCAAATCTCCTCAGCTTTATAAACAAGGCATCCCACACCAGAGAGTGGTTAAACAGCTTCCCCACAGTCTCTTTATTAATAAGATAGGGACATAGCCCAATACCTAGAATATAGAGGCAGGGGAATTGCAAGTTCAAGGCCAGCCTAGAAAATCTAGCAAGACTCTAGGCTCACTTCCCCCAGATAATACTTGTCATTTATGAATTCCTAATCCAGTGCACCTTTCTACTTAAAGCATGGATTTCACTTAATTTTACAATAGGGTCAATAAAGAGGATTTTTTCCCCCTCTTCTGTAGTCTGGTTCATCTTCCTACAGAGAAGCCAAAGTTTTAGGTCTGAATTTGATGGGCTGTGAACAGAAAGAAAACATTGAAAGCAGCTGCCCCTGTGTTGACTAATATGATATATATACATTTGATATATGTGTTATGTGATACACATGCAACAAAACATGAAGGCCTCCAGGAGGAAGACTGAGGGGAGAGAGAAGTCCTGCTTGTGTGTGAAACACTTGGTCACCAGACACTCTCCCTCACTCTTTTTTTTTCTTTTCTTTTTTTCAGAGCTGGGGACCGAACCCATCTCCCTCACTCTTACTCCAAACTATCAAAGTTGAAGTCGTTGGCAAACACACTGAGCTGCTGAAGGACTTAGCTAGAGAAGTGACCTCTTCCTTACCTCCCCCAGGTTCACTCATCCCTGCCGCTGTCTGTGGTTGAGATGTGGACAAGTTACCTCGAGACCACAGGAGGTGACTGTCCCATTTGGCAGTGACACAGCTTTACACACTCATTGGTGTTTTGTTGTATTTTGACTGCTGCCCTGAAGGACTAATGGATTGAAAAAGAGCCTGGTGTTTCCTGTCTTCATCGTTCTCTCTGGGTCCTGTGCTCAACCCTGGAACAGTGTCTCCACTCCCTGTGTAGATGTCAGATGGATGACTGTTCTGGTTCCATTTTTGTTGCTCTGACAAAACATCCTGACCAAAAGCAACTTGGAGGATGTAAGGATTCATTTGGCTTACAATTCCGAGTTATAGCTTCTCCAGTCTAGGAACTGGAACCAGGTAGGAAGTTATAGCTCTTCCAGTCAGGGAAAACGAAGCAGCTGGTCACATTACATCCACAGTCAAGAGTAGAGAACGAGGCCTGCACCCCAGCTGCCTAAGGCTGCCCTTCCATCCAGTGAGCTTGCCTCCCTCTTCTGCAGTGCACGGCTCAGCCCGTGAAATGATGCTGCCCACATCCGTGGTGGGTCTTCCCACCTCAATTAACTGTCAAGACAATTCCCCCTCAGACGTGCCCACAGGCCGACCTGACTTAAACAATTCCTCAATTGAAACTCCTTTCAGCTAATTCTAGGTTGTGTCAAGTTGACAGTTAAAACTGATCAGCACAGTGATTCACCATGAATATTAAACAACTCAGTAGGAAAACCACATATGTTCTAAGATTGTTTCCTTTGAGGACACGCCACAAGAGGCTAATGCTGTGGATTCCTTCACCCTGGGTATGCACAGCCTTGACGTGGTACTGCTGTTTGTACCATAACTACATGGGGTGTTTCTTGGATTGTAAAATATACTGTAACATCTATGTTCAGTCTAAAGATTTCCTACTACTTAGAATCGAAATGCTGAAGCCCTTTCCAATTTTTGACACAGAGAGGGGTAGATGACCAAAGTACTTAGTAAGATGCTAGTTTAGACTGATTTTTTTTTTTAACTTTCATAAACAAAATGAAATGGGAAAGAATCTAAGTGGGAATTAGGAATATGCAAATTCAGAAGACCTGGGGGCGTTTTAAAGAAATCTGCATTTTCATTTCCAGTTAAATTGACTTCCCTTTTAGCATGGGGAAGAGACTTTGATCATACGTCCATCCGCTATCTCTTGAAAGAGAGGCACGACTGACTCCTCATTCTGAAAGCTTTTCCAGTTGGTGCCCTCAACCTCCAGAGAGCTCAAAAGACTTGGCAGGAATACACGGCACCTGCCTTTTATCCACAAGAGAAGTACCAGAATGATGTCTTAAAGAAAGGACATCATTTAGGAAAAATCATGCACAGTTTGTCCAGGCACACTGGTTGAAGCTGGCCAATTCCAGTACTTGCCAAGAACATACCCTTGGGGCACAGACCCTTTCATAGCTTGCACATGTGGAAAAAGTCACAACCAAGTTTTGGTGTCCTCAGTGCTGAGGGGTGAATTCTTGCTTTGTTAGTTGTTTTTTGGTTTGGGGTTTGTTTTGTTTTGTTTGTTTTGGTTAGTTGGTCTTTTGTGTTTTGTTTGGTTTTTGTGTTTTTTGTTGTTTGTTTGTTTGTTTGTTTGTTTGTTTTTTCCCACCTCACAGGACACTGAACTGAAAATGTTTCTTCAAATAGTCTAGACTAGCTGGCTGCAGTATGAGTATCAGACTCCTCTCTGGGAGGAATGACCCACAGGTTTCTCTCTGCCACACTTATACTTGGCACAGGGCACGGCGTGTTATGTCTCTGGGACCTGACATGCCACTGTGTCAGACCAGCTCCATTACCTGCAGCAACGTGACAAGAACAACATCTGTGTCTCCTCTTCTTCCTCCTCCATAAAGCTTCAGCTAGTCTAAATGGAGAAGGCCACGCCTTACTTGTAACCATTTCCCACAAAATACATACAAACACCTGTAAGGAAGAATAGCACTCCCCTAACAGATGGTGAAAGCTGAGCCATGGAGCTGATAGGTGGTTTCACAGTGTCTTCTGTGTCACTGTAGTCAACAAAATCTTCACTCTAGGTGAGATGAAACATCTCAAGCAAACTGAGGGGCGTTGGAATCCAAACCCCTGGTCAAGATCTCCATGGGGCCTTGATTGAACCTCTCACCGTTAGGCAGCTGACCCCTCCGTGATACCAGCAGAGAAGTCAGAGCATCTGACTGAGCCAAACTCTACTCCTAGAGCAGAGCTACACAGCATAGGACACTAAGAGTGTTCTCCGTCTCCAGGACATATTTTCTCACTGATAAAAGGGGCTGCCATGGTTGGAGCCCGAGAAAAATTAAAAACATAAAAATATGTAAAACAGTACAGTACTTAACACTAAGCACTGCATATATGCTCGTGTCTTAGTCAGGGTTTCTATTCCTTCACAAACATCATGACCAAGTTGTAAGTTGGGGAGGAAAGGGTTTATTCAGCTCACACTTCCACATTGCTGTTCATCATCAAACGAAGTCAGGATTGGAACTCAAGCAGGGCAGGAAGCAGGAGCTGATGCAGAGGCCATGGAGAGATGTTACTTACTGGCTTGCTCCCCTGGCTTGCTCAGCTTGCTCTCTTATAGAACCCAGAACCACCAGCCTGGGGATGGCACCACCACAATGGACCCTCCCACCCTTGATCACTAATTGAGAAAATGCCTTACAGCTGGGTCTCAAGGAGGCATTTCCTCTAGGGAGGCTCCTTTCTCTGTGGTAACTCCAGCTTGTGTCAAGTTGACACACAAAACCAGTCAGTATAGCTTGCATGTAAGTTTGTGTGTGTGTGTGTATGTGTATACACACATATGCATATATGTTAGTAATAAACATTCAAAGATTTTGAGAGAGGAAGCAAAGAAACAGGCAGACCTTGTGGGAGCATAGCTCTGGTTACTGTATTCTCCCTTAACCTTTAGGAGCTTTTATTTCTGATTTTTTTAATTTGAGATTTTATTATATTTTGTGTAAATGTGTTTTGCCTGCACATACATGCATGTGCATGGCATGTTTTCAATGCTCAGAGAGGCCAGAAGAGGCTGTCAGATCCCCTGGAACTGGAGTTACAGCCAGTTGTGAGCCCTGTGGGTACTAGGACTCAAACGTGGATCCTCCGGAAGAACAGCCAGTGCTCTTGATCCCTGATCCATCTTCCCCGGCCCCTCCTCTGAGGCATGAAGATGAAAACTCAGCCATTAGGTCACCAACAAGAAAATCCCTCACTGTAGGGCAGAGCAGGCAGGAGAGAAAAACTGAGGTAGAATTTCCTGCCCGGGGCTAGAGGTCATCACAAGACCTCTGTTCATAAAACTACGTTGCATATATGTGGTCATGAAACGTAGGATTCAAAGTTAAAAATCAAAAGAGCACAGCTGGTGTCTAACAAAAAAAATAACTATCTCTAATCCTATGTTCGCTTTCCAGTTATAAATGGGGACGTCTAGAAATCCCACAGCGGTAACAGTTCTTCCTGAAAACCAACGACGAAACACAGCAGGCTGCAGTACAGGCAACAGCAAGGGTCCCCTAAGAATGTTGTGCATTAGGCACACAGCCCCATGGCAGGATCTTGAATGAGCTCCTAAGGAATCGTGTATTAAAGGTTTGGTGCCCAGACCATGGTGAAATCGAGAGGTAGTGGGAACTCTGGGGGTGGGGTCTGCCAGGAGGAAAGTAAGTCACTACATACACAGCCATCGACAGGATGCTGGGCCCTCCGGCCCCTTCCTGTCTCTCTCTCTCTGTCTCTCTCTCTCTGTCTCTCTGTCTCTCTCTCTCTGTGTCTCTCTGTCTCTCTCTCTGTCTCTCTGTCTCTCTGTCTCTGTCTCTCTGTCTCTCTGTCTCTCTCTGTCTCTCTGTCTCTGTCTCTCTGTCTCTCTTTCTCTGTCTCTCTCTCTGTCTCTCTGTCTCTGTCTCTCTGTCTCTCTCTGTCTCTCTCTCTCTCTTTCTCTCTCTCTCTCTCTCTCTCTCTCTCTCTCTCTCTCCTTCCCACACACCATGGTATGCACAGGCCTCCTCTGCCTCACGCTCCCACCACGATATACGGCACTGCCACAGGCCTGAGGGAGCAGAGCCAAGGAATCACAGACTGAAATTACAGGCAAGTTTTTCTTCCTTAATAAGATGTTTGTGTCAAGTGTTTCACCACAGTAACAGAAAGCTGACCAATGCGTGCACATAGCTTATAAAATCATATTATATAATTAAAACTATTCAAAGTGTTGCTGATGGGGCAAAGGAAAGCCCCTTCCTCCACCCCTTCTCTAGTTTCTCTGGCATGAACTGGAAAAGCAAGATTATTTGGATAAAACACTCCCAAATTTCTTATGTGCACGGAGTCAACTACATGATATTATTGTCTATCAGTCCAACAAGATTCAGAGCCTTACACACCCAGGAGAGGAGGAGAATGGACCAACCAATAATTTTGTCTCTTCTGGGAGATCATAAACTGTCCAGGCCACAAAACTCGGCTTGTAGAAAGATATCAGAGTCCAGACATGGCAGAATCACATTCTGCCTGATCAAAGCTTCTAGCATCTGATGACTTTCCCATGCCTTTCGTTTTAAGTCACCATAGTTTATGGTGAGATTCCCTAGGCTCCCTCACTATAAACATAGAGTCAAACTTAGGAAGGAATTTGGAAAAGTGAAAATCACTAGATTTCATAAAGAGAGAATATGGTGGGTCAATGATGTAATTTTTAAACATTTCCACTAAGGTTTATAATATTGTTTAGGTAGTAGACACATACACAACATATCTACTTTTCAAGAAACTGGCTGTTTGAATAGGACAAGTAGCTAATTGTCTTTGATCATACAAGTTAAAAATTATAACAAATTCTCTGAAAGATTGATCTGCAGTTGTTTTCAAAAATCTGATTTTCGTCTAATCCTCAAATAGCTGAGTATGACCGCCAGGTTCCCAACAGCAGACCAACAGCCAGCTAGGATACTTCTGTCTCAACTACGAACATCACTCGCTCCACATGCAGGGTTTCCCCCGTCTCTGACAGTCAGTCCCCAGCCATAAACTCAGCTCTTAAAATTTTTCTCAGCCCTATGTACTACTGAGAAGCTATTTTTATTTTTTTTTTATGTAACTTTTTATTAAGGAGTTTTTTCAATATGGGTTTGATTTGTTGTAAGTACACATGAAACTCATTTGAAAGTCCTTCCTTATGTCGTCACACCTATCTATGAGAGTAGGGTGGGCAACACCTTGGCATTCACAATTATAATTAAAGACAGTCTTCGGCGCTATTAAAGATGTGGAAGAGACCCTCAAGAGAGATGCAAATTAACACTGGCCACCTCGATGCATTAACATTATGGTCCATTACCCCTAGGAGAACAGTTAAATATTTTTATACCTTTTCTATCCCTATTTGGCAATAAGGATTTTGCCATCGAAGCAAACTCATCAACAGAAGGAGGAAGAAAAAATGGCGGGCCACAGAGGAATGGAGCCAAGGCTCTCCCTTCTGCTGGCTGGGATGTGGGATGCTGGCTGCCTATCCCACCGGAGCCTGCGGCTTGTCACCTGACTCTCAGAACAGCTCTGTTTGTGCAGACTTGGGCTGCGCTAAACGTTCAGAGAAGAGAATTACGGCAAACGAAGGAAGGAGAATTACTCTCTTCTAGTTCTCTGCCTGTTTGAAGCAAACGTTTCGGACTTAGGGTTACTCTTCATCTGCAGTGTGAGACTCACTTACTGTGAGACCCCAAGCTAAGAGACTTTATCCCCTCCTTTTCCGAACATGTTTTGCTCACTAGTAGGCAAGCCGGTCTCTAGGTCAGGCGGGTTTTGATTGCCTATGTCCACCGGACGAAAGGATACAACCTGTGTGGTGATTCAGTCAGAAGCTGAACGGGCGGCATCTGACAGGAAAGGCAGTGAGAAGACTGTGGCTTGTTTGACCATTCTCACATGTAATGTTCATCACAACGCTGGAATAAACAAGCCGAAGGGTTTTATCGAGGACAACGTGAAACTCTGTTGTGCTTGTTGCCCTGGTTGAGTGCATTCCTCTGTGTTGACGTTTGTCCTTTTAGAATGTTGAGAGGGGTGGGCTAAATTCAAGCTGATTAATCATGTTTTTCCTTCAGTTTGTTTTCTTGAGTCCCAGGGTTCGGTATTTACATAAAGGCAGCCCGCTGCTGCGAAATCACTCAACTGTGTTTGTCTGAAAGCAGTTTTCTATAAAGCAAACCCATGCTCTGCAAAAGGCCGTTTGTTCTCCTGAGCATGCACCTGACCCCACCCCCTCCACCACCAGTCCTTGTTCAGACGTGAGCTCTCGTAATGTCTCCTCATGAGAGACAGTTAGCAAATGAACACTAATAGCCGATAGCCCGTGCCTTGCACGGAATAATTGGCTTCTGTTTCGTCTGTCTCTTGAAGACTCGTACGCTTCCCCATCATCAGAAAACCCCATCAATGAGACTTTGACAACGTAACTGCAAGAATGAAAATGAGTAACCCTTAGAATTTTGACCGTTAATCACAACCATTTCTTTTTCTTCAAAGGGCAAAACTGCTAAATTTGTTCCCTCGTTTCTGAGAACTGTGAAGCAGTCGCTTAAAAACAAAAACTATTTTACCGTGGTCATAAATTTGGACAACTAAAGCCAAGCTACTGAATCCTTTTCTGAAGAAGTTCACAGCGTGACCTTTCCAACCTCGCCAAAGCAGAGGGAAAAGGAGAAAGGTCAGGACTTGCTTGTGCAAGATATAGTAAATTATAGTGACTTATTGAGGTCATCAGAAACACCACATCGCAAATCTAACACAAGGGAGCAGCCCTTCCAGAACTCAGGGAAAACTCGGGTTTGCAGGGTAGAGGGATTGCAGTCAGGTCCTGACACACTCCTGGGCCTTGCTCCTACCCTTGTCCAGAACACCAAGGCTTACGGTCTACATGGTCTGGGCTCTCTTCCCTACCCCCTCAATTCACAACCCTTTTAGCTATTTGATTTCAAAACAAGCTGTGTTTTGCTTCAGCTCCCTTCCACCCTGTCTGGGTGGTGGGAACAGGCCTCTATTTTGCCGGGCGGTGCTCTCTGCACACCCTGCCTATTCTCCACATTTCCTCTCAGAGGAGATAAACACGTCCTTGTCTTCCACAGCTGTTCCTCCAGATGGTCCTGAACCAGGACCAAAATCAGCTTTTCTGAGCTCTCACTGTGGTCTCTTGCAAACTCTTGTGAGAATCGGTCTTCCCTGTGCGTTCCTACACAGCCCCAGAGCCTAACAGGACAGAACCCCTTCCCTTCTTCGGGACCTCTGCTTCCAAAGGCTGAGGCTCCTGCCTTCTCAGTAAGAGAGAAGCAGCCCCACATCAAGCAAGAACGACCAGCTAAAGCCAGCAGGAAAAAACCCATCAAGGAGACATCTCCCAGAAGAAACCTGACATCCAGCTTGCTGTTGAAGTCCCTGACTGTGGAGTGACTTGTGGACTGTGTGGTTTTTGTACATAGTTAAGTTTTATTTCGTCTTACTCTGCAAACTTAAAATTATTTCACGTATAAGAAAGAGAAAGCCATAGGGTGCACCTGAAATTAGGACCCCTTTGTTTGAAATTGCCAGACAGCCACTCAAAATGGTTTATGTAGTAAAGTACTGACCAGGGCAACATCAGCTCCCACAAAGTCTACAGGGCCGCCTTCAGCTCTACCTAACTCTGCAGGGTGAATGTTTACCAGGTAGTTCCACTATGTCATCAGATTTCTTCCTGAGGCTCCCCTCTGTGTCTTTATTCTCAGATAGCTTCTCTCTGTGTGTATCAAAGAGGACCTCCAGAGCCACACTGATGTCATCCTTACAGCTAGAAATCCCAGCAGGAAGAGAGGGCTCTGTTTTTCTGACAATTAAAAAAAAAAAAAGAAAGAAAGAAAGAAAGAAAAGAAAAAAAGCCCAAGGCTTGAATCAAAATGTGAACCAGTCACTTGAATGGGATGCACTGGCCAAGCCAGGCCATATGCCCACTTGTGTGGCAAGATGGTGTAGTCAGATTCTACAAACCACATGAAGCTAGGTCTCTGTTGAAAAGGAGAGCTGATATCCAGCTTTTCAAGTAAGAAGAGGGGGTGCTGGTGCACCTGCTGCTCTGACAGAGGATCCTAGTTGGGTTCCCAGCACTCACATCAGGTAGGTCACAGCCACTTGTAATTCCAGAGCTAGGATTCAAAGCCTTCTTCTGGATTCTGGGACAACAACACATATACAAACGTGTATGTGTGTGTGCCTATCTGTGCGTGCGTGCGTGCGTGCGTGCCTGCATGTGTGTGTGTGTGTGTGTGTGTGTGTGCCTGTGTGTGTGTGCCTCTGTGCATGTGTGTGTATGTGTGTGTGGGTGTGTATGTGTGTGCGTGTGTGTGTGTGTGTGTGTGTGTGTGTGTGTGTGTGTGTGTGCACTGCTCTGGGATTCACAGGCACAGACTGACTCAAGTCCCAAAGACCACCCTACAGAAGGCAGTTAGGGACACACCATCAAACCCGCTAAACAGCAGAGTGACAGGGCAGCCGAGAAACAACTCCTAAAGGCTCAGCAAGTCAATTAAACACCAGCTGTTAGCGGCTTCGATTCGCTCAACCACAGCCCCACAAAGCCATTAGAGAACGTGTCTCTCTGAGTGATGGATTCCCAGTGTTTGACTGCACAATCATAAAATGTTTGTTACTCGGCCTAATTTGTGATTAAAGTATTCTAAAGTACAGTTCAAATGTCCTCACCATCTTAAACGGGGCATTTCAGTGGAGTGTAATGACAAGACCGTCATCGTAGACTTCAACTGTCATGATGGATAGCGACATAATCGCCCTGCGTGCTCTCACATGTTCTAAATTTACAGTTCACGTCTGCCTCTGTCATTTTTCTCTTGCAGACTCATTTGTCGAGATGACATAAAAGCTAAAACGAAATAGTGTGTTGAGCAAGATGAGAGAGCGCCCAGCCTCCACGCCCAGTCTCTTCCATGTTCTCCACTGTCTTCTTTTTCATATGCATATGTGTCTATGAATGAGTATCTGCATGCACGGAGGCACATGTGTGTGTGCATGTACATGCATGAGCACCTATGTGTGTTCGGAGTTGATATCTAGAGTCCACTGATCACTCTCCACGATACTTATTCATGGTCTCTTGCTGAGCACAAAGCTCACTGACTCCGCCAGTCAAGCCACCTAGCTGCCCCTGTCCCTGCTTCCCCGAGTCACCGCACCTAGCCGGGTTTTACATCAGTCCCTAGCTGGGGATAGAACTCTGGTCCTTGTGCTTGAGAAGCAAGCGCCATACCCACTGAGCCATCTCCCCGGTTCCCTCTGCTGACTTCTCACCTACTGCTTCAAAGCACGTTAGCTGAGAAGCCAGATAACCAGTCACCCAGAGAACAAGTCACAGTATCCATGTGTCTCTGTCAATGGGCTTCCGGATATACTGATTACTGGGGATGGTTTGGTTGAATGGCTGAAGATGTTGAGAAATGATACTCTAATGAAAAACACCTGATCCGTAACTACACGGGCAGGTACTCAAATGTGTAAGGAAAATAAAATATGAGCCTCTTCCTCCTAAACAAAACGTGTATGATGAGAAGAACAAGGCAGCTCTTCCATGTGTCCTTCCTCCTCTCACAGAGCTCAGCAGGCAGAAGCAGACAGACTGAGAGCTCATTCAAACACAGTGTGAACTTGCTTTGTACCCACGAACAGCTTCCCTCATCCCCAGCCATCTTCTTCAACATACTCCCTTGTACAACACAGGTATCAAAGGCTCTGTAGGAGTTTTTAGGGCTGCCTGGGAAGATACTGCTTTGAAGTTCTGGTTCCAGGTGCTTGGAAATGATGTTCAAATTAATATCGACGTTTTTGTGCCTGTTGTCACTGGTGCTTGGATCCAACAGACCCCAATCCAATGGCGGGAAGGGCGGACTAGAGATGAACAGCAGCTGCTGAGGTGGAAGGGAAGCAATGTCTCAAAGGCCCAGGCCCTGTGCTTTAACTTCCTGAACTAATTTCTAACCTTCACGGAAGGAAAGAAACAAAGAAACAAAGAAAGGAAGAAAGAAAGGAAGGAAAGAAGGAAAAAAGAAACAAAGAAACAAAAACAAAGAAATGAACCAGTTGCAACATTTTTTCATTTTGAAAATTGAAAAAGTGAACCCTACCATGCAAAGAATTAATTTGTGCTAATTATTCCAGGTGTTACATCCTGACTGTGGATGGCTGTAGACCAATGGTAAGAAGCTAACACAATGTCTTGGCCAGTTGGGCTCTCTGTCAGTAGTTACAAGGTAACCCTGTAGGAAAGGACACTTGTCCCACATTCCAAATCTACTGGCACTGCACATAGCATTGAGCAGGTGGTGAATCAGGTTCTAAGGCAGAAACCCTCTTATGTGACAAAGATTTTCCTATAGACACTACATTCTTGTCTACTTACCCCAGATAGGCAGCCTACTGCAGACCAAAGCAAGGAGGCCACCAAAGTCCAACCTGGTGAACCACTGAGTGTCGTCAACTATTTACAGGAAATGTGGGTGAGGGGCTATGGGAGCAGACATGATTCAAAGTCAGCTGCATCTGTAGAAATTAGGCCATTCTCCCTCAGCCCCATGCTCCCAGAAATAATACTCAGACTCAAAATATATATGCAAATGCCTTGGCCACATATCTAGGCTCTTCTCTGACTAAAACCTAAGTTAAAATAACCCATGTATATTAACCTACATTCTGCCATGTGGCTGGTTACCAGTACTCAGGTACCGTTAGTCTGTCTCCTCACATCTTCCTAAGCCAATCTCCTGCCTAGCACTCTCCCAGAATCCTCTCTGCCTCCCCGATGTCCCACCTCCTATTTCCTGCATAACCCATAGGTCACAGGCTTTTTAATTGACACTCAATACATAAGATATTCTCTCTACATACATCACCACACCAAAGCTCATCCTGCATGGATGACAGCTCACAAAACCTTGGAATTTGGCCCTCACTGCACAGCCTGCAAGCACACAGGCTGGCAGTAGCCTTTCCAATGCCTCAGTTGCTCTAACCCCCTTCTAGGCAGCTCAGCTGGTTTCGCTTCTTTTGACCACTGATCTGACCTCAGAGTCTTCTTAGCAGCCCCGCTGTTCTGTTTAACTCTGTCAGGGAGGGAGTCTGTTCAGTTTTAGAAACTTCCTGACGCTGCTTTGAGTTGTTTACCTTCTTGCGTAAGGAGCGTCCCTATAGGATGGGATGTTTCAATCTCAGACAAAACTGTTACGCAAGAAATCCTGGTCACTGAGCCATCGTTCTATGCCCCATGATCGAAGAAATGTGTCCCTTCTGATTAACCACATGCAGGTACAGTTTGAGTTGTCAGAGCCTTGGTTCTGGTCCTGGGTTTCCTTTTTATTTTTTTAAGATTTATGTATTCACTTGAATATATATATATACATATATATATATATTACACACACATATATATAATATACATATATATATATATCATCATTCATTTATCATGTATTATATACAAAAACATGCAGGTACACACTGAAGCCAGAAAAATGGCATCAGATTCCTTGGAACTGGACTTATAGACAGATGAGCCTCCCCAGGTGGATGCTGGGAACTAAACTCCAGTCCTTTGCAAAAACAGCAAATGCTCTTATCCACTGAGCCGTCTCTCCAGTCCCTTCTGCCCATTCTTAATAGGCTAATTTGTTTAGCTATTGGATGGTTTGGTTTCCTTATAGAACTTGGATACTGGGCCCTCATCACAGTATGATGTACAGGTATCTTTCCTTGTGTGTGGGTTGCCTCTTGGGGCTCTTTGTTTTGTGGGTACCATAGGAAGCCTTTTAGGAGGGTGCAGTCCTGTCTGTTTTGCTTTTGTGGCCTACGTTCTGGCATCAGATCCACTGCCTGGACCTGAATCGTGTTATTTTCTCCAGATGTTATGATGTTTTAGTGTTTCCTATGTTTAATCCATGTTGTGGTGACAAAGGGTAAGCTCACTACACCTTCTACACCCCCATGACCACAGAGCCTCCTCACAGAAGCAAATCAAAGGAAAAGTGAATGGTTTGGTTTGTCCTGGCCCAGTTTTGGGGGTTCATAACTTGGCATGGAAGGTATGACACAGCAGACACAGGGCAGTGACAGTACCAGACACCTTTGTCTTTCTCCCCTTTTATTTCATCCTGGCTCCTACCCCATGGGATGGTGCTGCCCATGGTCAGAGTAGGTTTTACTCCTAAGGTGATTCTCCTCCCTGGAAACACCATTGAAACACACCCAGAAGCATGCCTCTCCAATCTCCTACATGGTTTTAAAGTCGACCAAGAAAATAAAAATGAGAAGTAGTTACCAGAATGAGAGTGTATTGTCTTTCTTCTGTAGGTAGGTACTGGGCCCTCCAGAACAATGGATGATTTTCCTTTTCCTACTGTGTGTCTTCAGGAACCGTGTTTAAAATGCATTTGATTATAGACGTGTTTGGATCTCCAAGCCTACTCCACTGCCTAATACATAAGGCTTATGTCAGTATGAAGCTGCAGTTATTACTGAACCTGCATTGGTCAGCTTCGCCTCGTTATAACAAACAACCTGGGGAAGCTAACCTATAAAAACGAACGGTCTCCGAGACATGGCATCCGCGTGAGCTCGGTTCTGGTAAGGATGGCTGATGGTGGCACAGCATATGAAAAATGCTGGCACAGACAGAAAGATGAGACTCCGTGCTTCCTTTGTCGGCCCACCCTCACTGACTCACGGGCTTTCACCAGGCTTCACCTCTCACAGGACCACAGATGGTCACAATACTGTACCCTGAGACCAAGCCTCTGCTTGTGACCCTTTGCCAGATATTCCTCTAAACCAGTATTTCTCAACCTGTGGGTTGTGACCCCTTTGGCAAACCCTGTCTCCAAAAGATTCTTAACAATAGCAAAATTAAAGTTACAAAGTAGCAATGAAAATAATCGTATGGCTGGGGGTCGCCACAACATGAGGAACTGTGTTGAAGGGTCACAGCCTTAGGAAGGGTGAGAAGCACTGCCAAACCATAGCGATGAGACCAGGCTGGTGATGGCTCAGCAGATGGAGGGGCCTGACAAGCCTGAGGCCCTGAGTTTGATCTCTGGAGCCCATGTGGCAGAAGGAAAGGACCAAGTCCAGCAAGTTGGTCTCTGGCCTTGTCACAAGTACTGAGGGATATACACACACATGCACACACATACACACACATGCACACACAGACACAGACACAGACACAGACACAGACACAGACATAGACACAGGGAGGGAGGGAGGGAGGGAGGGAGGAAAGGATGGAGGGAGGGAAGGAGGAAGAAGGTAGGGAGGGAAGAAAATAATTAAGTATGAGGGAACTGATTAGACCTCAGGGACTGGTGGGAAGACACAAGGCTAGCACTGAAGAGAGGGAGAGGAGCACATGAGGAAGTAGTTGGTAAAATAGTCCATGGACTCACTATTTAGTGCTTAGTAGCAAACCGCACGACACAAAAGTAGACGACTGTAACTTTCGTGGGTGGTTTAACAGTCAGGTGTGTGTGTGTGTGTGTGTGTGTGTGTGTGTGTTTGTAGGTGTGGGTGTAGGTGTGGGTATGTGTAGGTGTGTGTGTGTAGGTGTGTGTATAGGTGTGTGTGTAGGTGTGTGTGTAGGTGTAGGGGTGTGTGTAGGGGTGTGTGTGTAGGGGTGTGTGTAGGTGTAGGGGTGTGTGTAGGGGTGTGTGTGTAGGGGTGTGTGTATGTGTAGGGTGTGTGTGTGTAGGTGTGTGTGTGTAAGTGTGTGTGTGCAGGTGTGTGTGTGTCTGTATAGGTGTCCCCAGGCATCTCTAGGTTCACAATTCTGTCTTGAGCCCATCTCTTTTTCTGGCCTACACTAGGAGGCATGGAGCAGCCATGTTCCCGTTCTATATCTGGATTCTTCAGCTATATTTTTTCCCAGCCTTATTATTCTACATTGTCCTTTTCCAAAAGAACTTATTCTTTCTTAGTGATTTATGGCATCCTTTGAACAATGAGTACCTATAGATTCCTAGTTGTTACTCCTCAAGGGGGAGGAAGGAACTGTCTGTATCAGCTGTGACATTGTGTACTGCTGTGACAAAACGCCAGTTATAATCAGCCAGAAAAGGGTTGATTTTGGTTCACAGTCCACGGTTGTCAGGCCCCGTGCTCTTGGTGAAATGTCATGGTGCCAGGAGCGTGTGGTGGAGTCTGTCCTTCATTTCTTTATAGACAGGAGCAAAGAAGTGAAAACATGGGAGATGCTGCCCCCAAGAACTGGCTTCTAGTGCCCCAGTTTGTCAGTTTTATATGGTTGACCACATCCCAATAATGTCAGAATCTGTCATTCATCAC
Source organism: Rattus norvegicus (assembly GCF_021556685.1). Taxonomy (NCBI): domain Eukaryota; kingdom Metazoa; phylum Chordata; class Mammalia; order Rodentia; family Muridae; genus Rattus; species Rattus norvegicus. Next base: position 103,645,771 of record NC_141546.1, read on the forward strand.
AGAATCTGTCAGTCATTCACACCATAGAATCTGTCATTCACATCACAGAATCTGTCATTCATCACAGAATCTGTCAGTCATTCACACCATAGAATCTGTCATTCATGTCACAGAATCTGTCAGTCATTCACATCATAGAGCCTGTCATTCACATCACAGAACCTGTCATTCACGTCATAGAGCCTGTCATTCACATCACAGAATCTGTCATTCATTCACATCACTGTATCTGTCATTCATCAAAGAATTTGTCCCATCATTTCACCAGCACCCGTATGGTACAATTCTCCCTGGGGACACGGTAGGTGCCTCTAGAGATGTGTGTTAGTAATCTCCTAGGAGTTTCTTAATTCAATCAAGTTGAACTGATAGTTAAAACTAGCCATTACACACTCTGCTATGAACAATGTGACTTTCCACAGAGATTAGTGATGAAATGCTATTATTTTTAGCTATATGTAACAGTAGCAGGAAGTACTTTTAGAATGATTACTGAAGCACTGAGCTGAGCCTGCTCTCAGAGCTCCACACTCACCCTTCGACCCTGTGCTGCACCGACATTATCCCATTTTACAGGTGGCGAAACTAAGGCAGACGTTAAGTAATGTGCCCAGCCTCCAGAACAAGTAAGAGGATGCAGCCTGAGTTGAATCCCAACTGCCTGACTTCAAGAATGTGTCTTTCCTTCCTTGTTGTTTCCACAGAAAAATCTAGAAAAGATTTGAATTTATGAACTACCTGGTCATTTCATGAATGTCTACAGCTTGACAGAGCATGAAGGAATTTAAATGTACTTAAGAAAGCAAAAGGGTTTTAATAGGCACCATTAATAGTTCTGATGTGGGGCAGGAGGGTTTCCAACCAGCTTAGTATTTCGCTTCTGAAAGACATAGAAATAGATGTTTTAGTAGAAAGACATGGAGAAAACCATGAACTAAACCCTTTCGAAGAGCATCTGCTTGTGGAAACAGTGGAGCTGGTGGATAGTCCATCGATCTGTTTCTTTTGTCACCCATGAAGCCTGAGCCCAGCAGAGAAAGGAAAAGAAGCCGTCCTCCTATCAAACACACTCACTTTGCCAGAGTGATTCAAGTGTGCGGTCCTCCATGGGGTGGGCCTGACCTTACAGTGTGGTACAATGTCCTGGGTGGTATGGAGCAGAGTCAGGTAGTGGATGAGTCATGGGGGCCTCCAGTGCCCTGCAGAATTCTCCTGTACTAAAGCACTTCATGATGATCGTGGCGCTGGTGTAAACACTGGGATAGGCACCTTATTAAAGGAAAGGGTGTTCATTCACAGCTTGAGAATTTCCTATCTTTGGGCATCTGCCAACACAGGACTTTGTGGTGGGAAATTAGTGAGAAGAGCCCTTCTAAGGAAGCCATTGATTAAGTGAAACAGAGGGTACCAATCCAGGATCACATGATCCCTTCAAAGAGCACGCCTCCAGTGCTCTAACTTCCCCTCAGTAAATGCCACCTCTCAAAGGTTACACTGCTTTCCATTACTGCCAAGGTCTGGTGACCCAGCCTCCACCACAGGGGACTGTTGGGGTCATTGCAGGTCCAAACTAAAGCAGTAACCAGCTCCCAGAGGTCAACATGATATGGGAGTGGAGATTCCTTCCTGCTTCCTCCCTTCAAGGAGCTTCCCAATCACGCACACTCCTGAAGTCCTACTCTGGTTATGTTCCTCATCACACAAGGGTCTTGCCTGGAATCCTCACGGGAAATACAAGAGAGGGGCAGGTCACCAAGCCCACTTTTGCTCCAAGCTTCTTTTAGTAAAGCTTGTTCCCACCTTCCCTGGGTCAGCAGAAACACACAGTTTACCTGTGGAGCACTTAGTGCAGAAATAACGTAATCAAGGTCGTTTAGATATCATTTCCCAGCACCTACAGGAAGGAGGGGGAGGGGAGAAGAGGGGGAGAGAGGAAGGGAAGAAGGAAAGGGGAGGGAGGAGGGAGAGGATGGGGAGGGAGGAGGGGGAGGATGGGGAGGGAGGAGGGGGAGGATGGGGAGGGAGGAGGGAGAGGAGGGAGAGAAGGGGGAGGAAGGGGAGGGAGGAGGAGGGAGGGGGAAGGGGGAGGGAAGAAGGGGAGGGAGGAGGAGGGAGGGGGAAGGGGGAGGGAGGAAGGGGAGAAGGAAAGGGGACAGAGGAAGGGAGGGAGAGGGGGAAGGGGAAGGATGGGGAGGGAGGAGGGGGGAGAGGGAGGATGGGGAGGGAGGAGGGGGGAGGGGGAAGAAGAAAAGAAAGGAAAGAAGGAAGGAAGGAAGGAAGGAAGGAAGGAAGGAAGGAAGGAAGGCAGGCAGGCAGGCAGACCAGTGATTCTAGGTTTTAGTGCAAGTCTTCTGCCCAATGTGTACCCTTCCATAATGATTCTGATGAGCTGCTGTGGAAGAATCACCCATCCTGGTTTTTTTCCCACTAGATTTTAAACTCAGGCGGTGGGGATAGCCCAGTCTGTAAAGCACTTGCCTTGGAAGCACGGAGACCTGAGTTCTATCCCCAGAATCCACGTTTTAATGAAGAAGAAAAAAGCCAGATATAACAGGGTGGTGGCAGCCATGGTGGCACACACTTGTAATCCAGGGGTGCTCAACCTGTGTAGCCAGTGCATAGCAATTGCCCTTGTTCATTGAGAGGCCCTGCCTAGAGCAGGTCCATTGCATTTCCAGGGGTCACACTGGAGCATATCCTCTGGGTTTCACACATGTGCAGCGTGCACACATGCACGTGCACGCACACACACACACACATGAACACACATGTTCACATGTTTACATTAGGGGCAGTAGGAAGCCTGCACTGGAGACCAGATAATTCTGGTCTGCATATTTCCTTCCTGACCTCTCCGCTGTGGGCTGTCATTACTGCAGGAGAACAGTGCGCTGCAAAAGCTCGGGCAGCTCTCAGCTTGGAGAATGAGAGACGGTAAACACGAAACAACCTCAGATTATTTATCACTAATGTGTTGCAATATGGAAAATCACAGGGAAAAATCTCCAAAGGTACGGTAGCTGGAGGCTCAAGTGTCGGGTTAGGGCCCGTCTGAGGATATCGCCACTCTGCACTGCACACGGGGAGGAACTGTGTGCCCAGACCATCTTTTATAGCAAATGTCTCTGCTTTGGGTATTGACAGGATACAGGGCTTCTCCCCGGCCGGGGGTGCTTTGAATTGATTTCTCAGAAAGAACTCCTGTTGTCACCAATGATTGTTACCTCTGAATCTATAGAGAGGCAAATGGAACTCCCCAGGAAAATGATGAAGCAGACAGGTTTTTTGCCTAAATCAGAGAACAGGGAAATAGATAAGTATCGACTTGAAATTACCTATTATAGCAGGTAAAATGGGACACGGGGAAGTAGATGCTGTACAGAGAAAATGGGAACACTTTCTGTGCACAAGGGAAACACCATGTGATAGATTTGAGTCAGAGAAGAGCCCTGGGCTTCTCAACATGGCAGAGGTGGGTTCTCAACGTAGACTTGGTAGAAAGGGGTCTGTGTGTGTGTGTGTGTGTGTGTGTGTGTGTGTGTGTGTGTGTGTGTGTTTGGATGAAGAAACACATGTTCTTCTAGTCACATGCATACAGAGGCCAGTGGTCAACCCTGAGTGTCCATCCTTAAGAGCCATCCCCTTGTCTTTCCAGACAGGATCTCTCAGTGGAGCTCACCAAACAGTACCTGCCTCCCCTCTCCAGGGCTGGGGTTCAAGGTACACCAGTTCTAAAGGTTGAACTCAGGTCTCTGTGTATATGCCACAAACACTCTATTCAGTTGTCTCCCCAAATTAAAAGCATTACATTTAAGGGACGACTCCTGCCTTGATCTAAGACAGTCTAGCACAGTGGGTTCAGAATGCTTACTTGACAGAACACAGCAGAGCCTGAGAGAGAGATTGTTCGGAGCACAGAAATAGGAAGTAGAAGTTCACGCCCAAGGCCACTTCTGAGACTGCGTCCTCAAACACCCACCATCTGCATTTCTGCATTGGTCATTTGAAGTCTTTGTTTTGGCTTGGGCCTGGCAAGCCCCAGAAGCCACCAGTTGCTGGCCTAGACACAGCTGGTTCTCATGCACATGAGAACAGTATGGGAGCATGAAGAGGCGGCTCTTCTTACCCTGTCTTGTAGCATCCTCTGCCCCTGAGCTCACTAGGTCTGTGGTGCAGGCAGGCGGGTCTCAGCATAGTGGAGACAAGACTATGGGGAGGACCATATTAGGGATTTGCCTCACAACTTGTAAGAGAAATGGGTGCAAACCCAAAGGCACTTCGAGTGCATCGAGTACGATCTCGTCAACAAAGGCCAGTCCTCTTCCTTCCTGGCTACCGAAGTACAAATTAGAGTTTAAAGTAGTTTTCCCACCACTAGGGTCTATTTCTCCTTGGGTTTCACAGAGACCTCATGCTTTGCAAGATTCTTATCCGCTGAACTTCATTTAAGTAAATTAAATTCGATTGCCACGTTTTATTCATCAAAGACGTAAGAGCAGATCAAAGCTCCTAATCTGCCTGAGATAACTAATATTTCCACAGGGTGCTAATTATGATTCCAGGCTAATGCAAAGACAGTTGACATTAAATTAGCATGGGCACAGGAAGTGAGGCAATTCTGCTGATTCTTTTGCAAATATCGAAAATAGCTCCCAGTGCCTCAGTGGTTCCAGGAGCCTCAGCTCAGCAGCTCCCAGTGCCTGGGTGGTTCCAGGAGCCTCAGCTCAGCAGCTCCCAGTGCCTGGGTGGTTCCAGGAGCCTCTGCTCAGCCGGCAGAGAAGAGGTGAGTTCTCCACCCGTGAACCCTGTTAAAGGCCTGGGATGTAATCCCAGAGGGCCTCTGCACATGACCCAACAGACTTCCCGTGTGCTTCATAACATATGCATAATTTCATATATGCATAGAGTCTGAAGCCTTTGCATTCATTCCTAATCACATGACCTGGCATGTGTGTACTTTCTCTGAGAATTCTAATGAATGCAATTCTCCCAATTGTCAATACTTGTGTGATTGCACACCTAGTCAAATACACTGGTGCACACACAAAGAAAAATTACTCATGAAAATGTAAAGGAATCTCTCCTCTCCTAACTCAGATTTGGAGGACAGTGTCACGTGAGTGAAGACAAAACGGGGGACAGAAGAAATAATAGAATCAGGTAGATAACATTTTAAAAAAATCTAAGAAAGTATGGGCTTAGTCAGAAAACTGAGTGGTCATGAACTTCCCTTCCCAAAAGACAGAGCAGTGCCCAAGGTGTGTTCATGAGCTGTCCCCAACTGGAGTCTAGAAACCCAGAGGAAAGGGCTCCCACAGGGAGCCAGTCTGGTGTGCACAGACACCAGTGTAGGTTCCACAGCTGCAGAGAATCACGGGGAACATTTGTAGGAAATAGATTGGTGTTAGAGATCATGAATTGGGGACCAGTGTGAAACTGTCAGGTCAGTGACACAGTGGGAAGGCCAGTGAGACACCTCACCTCTGCCAAACAGACATATTCTTCACAGACAGACCAGAATGTGCATCCTGATGCATGCAGGATCACTGGGCTGAAGACAAGAAGTAGATACAGGAAGCTTCTCTCTCTCTCTCTTTCTCTCTGTCTCTTTCTCTCTCTCTCTTTCTCTCTCTCTCTCTCTCTCTCTCTCTCTCTCACACACACGTGTGTGTACACTCACACACATACATACACACATATACATACACACACAACACAGATATACATGCATACACATATACATACATGCATGCATACAGACACACACACATGCCTGAAAGCACTACAGATTTACAAAGACAAAAGGTATCTTGTCTCCCCTTCTTCAAGAAAAACAAAGATTCTTAGGGCTGAGTGTGTCCCCTAAGAACTCCAGTGCTTAGACCTTGATCTTTGGCCTGGAGATTTTAACAGGCAGTGGGGGCTTTAAGAGTGGGAACTCCTTGGGTCATTGGAAGCACTGCCATCGATATTGTTTTCATGGAATTCCTTGAAAGAACAAGTTCTTACAAAAGCCTAAGCCTCACCTTGACCCACCCTGCCTTTCTGGCTTCCCATCTTCCCTGTATCATCTCTACCCTCTACACACATTCTGCCAGTGTCCTCCCATAAGTTTTCCCAGAGCACAGGCTGATGTGACTATCGGGCCCCTGGGCCTCCAGAACTCTGTGCTACATTCTTTTTTTTTTCTCTATAAATATACCCAGCCATGGGTATTCCATCACAGTAACAGCAACTGGACTAACACAGGAGGTCAACCATTGGTATCTTTGGCCCCTTAGTCAGATGCTGCTGCAGGAATTTATATCAACACGTTTTACTGACTAGCCGTAATCCATGGTGATCTGCCTTCTCTTGAGTTGCCACCCACAGGGATTCACAGTCCTCCTCTTTGTCTTGTCATTTTTCCCTTGTTAAGGACATATGACAAGAGTAAACTCAAAACTGCATCCTGGAGAACTAGTTGTTCTTGGGTCCATTACCATTTATATGCTGCTTGTGGATATGGAGACACACTCCTATCTTCTTTAAATCTCTCTTTTAACCAGGGTCTGTTCCAGCTCTGAACCCTTGGCTACTGAGGACAGATACTACCTACTCCTTGTTTCCAGGGCTCATCTCATTTCTCTCCGGTTCTCTGCCCTCCCATTTCCTTCCACCTCAGTCTAACAAGAAACCCAATTCTCTCAGTTCCAGATGCAAAGAAGCATCTCCTTTGTACTAAGCCCTCAGGCGATGGGTATTTGTGTGTGTGTGTGTGTGTGTGTGTGTGTGTGTGTGTGTGTGTGTGTGTTTTCATGGCTTTTGGGGTTGAAAACCGTACTAAAGTCTCAGGGAAGACACAGTAAGCTGAAGGTACCAGAAGTGTCCTTTCCCATCGCCCTCTGACCTTCTACCCACCTCTTCCTCACCAAGGCTGAGGCCCTCTCTGCCACGGTTTCCTCCACACACCCTATCCTGGGTGCCACTTCTGAAGGAGGAGCTCAGATAGTAAAATGTTATTCAGAGTAGATACTGCAGCCAGGAACCAATGGAGAGTGATTAGAGACCAGCCTCGTGGAGAGAAGGGCAGAAGCTAGTGTGGTTCTGCTTCTTATCTGGGCAACCAAAAGGAAAGAGGAAAAGCCAGAGGGAAGGAGAAGGTAGAGGCAGGAGTCTCTGTTAGGGTTGCCGTCCTCTACTGATTTCCCCCTGCTCATAGCCGCAAGGAAATCTCTGGGATTCCACTGACTTGGAACTAAACAACAACTACATTTCTTCCTGGTTCTTCTGACTACCTCAGAACTCATTTCTTATCAACAGGCGATAAGAATATTCTAGAATACGACTTCCCTTTTCCCACAGCTGTGCAACCACAATAACTATGTTCATAGGTGAGCAGCCATTGCCATTGATGGAGCACAGAGTCCCCAGGAACCCAGTCTAGCTCGAGCACAGCATGAACCAACCACGCAGGGTAGAATTGGACCCATTCAGGGGCTGCACTGAATCTTAGGTCACTGGGTCGGGTGCTGTTGTTCCAGATACTGAAGGAATAAATAAAAGCTGCTAATGTGCCTATTAGGTGAATCCGCCTGAGGACGTTGGTAACCTGATTTTTTTTTATCTCATTTTCTTCCTCTACTCATTATTTCCTGACAGCCACAGGACAGTCTTCCTTGGCGCGAGCAGCCTCAGTCTGATGTCCCCAGATACGGTTGCTCAGAGGAAAGTCCGCCAATGTTCTGAGACTGGAGAAGATGGCTCAGTGGTTAAGAGCAGTGGTTGTTCTTGCAAAAGACCAGCACCCACGGGTGGCTCACAGGCACCCGACTCCAGTTCCAAGGGATTGGACACCCTTTCTGACTTCCAAAAGTACCAGAGAAAAACACTCAAAGCATAAAATAAAATCTAAAGAATAGACAGACAGATTTAGAGGGGTGTCCCATCTAAAAGGAAATATTTTCTGAAAACTGTTCCAATGGATGTCATAATATGGCCAGCCCCACTTCAGGATCAAGACATTCTTTCCACAGGCTGCTGGCCACTCCTGGCTAAGACTCAGCTCATCCGAGTTTGACTATTGACATGGGCAGTTCACATCCCTGATGAGTTGGTGCAGGACACAAAGCCAGACTTTGGCTCTTACTCCCTCCATTCTGGAAAACGCTCGTGAGGTGAGACAAGCTCCAGGATACCCTCCAGAACCCGCTGGGTCCTCTACAGTGAACCAGAGTCAACTTTATCCTCAGCCCAAACCTCCAGCCCTTGCTCGCTGAGGCATCTCCCCCATTGGTACTGCACTGAGCTTCTGCCCAAACCCCAGTGTCTCCCCATCTATTTTCCAGGGATGCAAAGCTAAGACAACAGGCTTGGCACTTTTCTCAGAGATGGGAGCCTGAGGTCAGACTCCTGAGAGGGACTCGGCTTCTGCAAGTACAGGACACAGACAGACAAAACAACTGTTAGACACCTCTGTGTCTGCCTAGCGTCCACGCTGTGTGTGGGAACAGTTTGGCTAAGAACCTCCACATTTACCACTTCCCAGTAAAAATGCAGGAGCAAATGTTGGCTTTTGCTTCTCCTCCTGCTCAGAGAGAGAGGTTTCCCTTCTTGAGGGCTTCAGTGAGATGGATGTGCTTGATTAATGGTGGTGTCGTTGATTACATGTGTTTTCCTCCTGCTGTTGCTTCTGACTTCTTCCCAGCTATTAGCTATTTACAGTGACCGGGCAATTTTATCTTACCTGACACCATCGTTGCTTTGTGAACTTACAGAAATGTTTACTCTGCCCCTGGTCTCCCTGACTTTTTTCCACCCTGGCTTCTATCTGACATTTTGAGGAGAGCCAGGACTTCCGTGAGGAAGTCAGTCCTGCTGTGGATGGGGAGGATAGGACTTTAACGGTGCTGATGCTGACCTGACAACCCGGAGGTTGTACCTGATAATTACCTTGATTCCTCCATTGCAACAGACGTCAAAGAACTAAACTAGCATTCAACCACTCTCTTAGAGAGGTTCACACCTCTCTTGGGTCTGTCCACCTGTCTGCCTGTCTTTCTGTCTGTCCACCTGTCTGTCCATTTCATCTTTTTTTAAGCATTCCTCTGCCTTTTTTAGTGCTCATGCTGAAGATGATGTTAAAATATCTTTATCGAGCCCTAATTGTGCTTCAAAACCACAATTAACAAAAACTCAGAGAATGAAACAAATGCCCAGAAAATGGAAAAAGTGGTGGGGGTGGGGAGGATGAGAGGAAAAGAAATACAATGTGCTGTTCTAACCCAGGGAAAGGCGTGCTCAGAATCCTTGACAGACAGCCGCCCACACACCGGCTCTCCTCCCGTGGGTTACATAGTACAGGAATTCTTTAGGTCACCAATGCACTTTAGCAGAGGAGCCAAAAAGAAAAGAGAGAGCTGACCTGGAATGCTGCTCTCTCTAATGAGGTTGGAAGAACAGCCCGTGTGTACGTACATAACCTCCCCACACACAATGATCCCAGCAGTGCTATCACAGACGACCCCGATCATGGGAAAACTGTCCTCTGTGCAGGAGCGAGAAGCTGGGGAGCAGAAGAGACCAACGGGGTGAGCTGTGCCTGGCTCCTGAGGCATGCGTATGACGTGTACATGGATGTGAGCACATACACAGAAGCACGCTGACGTAGAGAGGCTATTGGTGCTAAGTTCCTGTACTTTCAAGACTTGGGATAACATGGCAGAAGAACAACCCTTACTGCACATTGCAAGGGCTGTGACACACAATTCTGCAGCTGCAATGGTTGCAGAAATGAATCTGTCCTACACTGTGGCTACCTGACTCAGCCTCCACAGGTTCCTCCAAGCCCAGCAGGCTCCATACCTCTTCATAACCCTTACCTTGGTGTTAGCGCCTCTCTGAAGGGTTCCCAGAGCCCTGCACTAGCATGATAGCTGCTGTCCACTCCGGCTGACCACTAAGCCACTGCAGGTAACAAACAACTGCCGGAAACTTTGAGTATCAGGTCCGTGCACGTGCATCAGTAACTAAAGGAGCCACTTTTTGGTTTGCATTTTGTAAGGACTGTAAAGGAGTTGGTGCAGAATCACCACGTTACCATAACTGCCAACGTTTCCTGTGTGCTCATTTCCTTCCAAAAGCGTTGCACACAATGTACAGAAAATAAGCATCCCATTGCTCTCCACCCTTCATAGCTAAAGAAGTCAACACTTTACAAAGTTGAGTATTACTCCCAAACCTGAGAGAGCACATGTTACAAGGATCCTGGTCATGGTGAGTCTATTGCCCTGCTAAGAAGAGGTGCAATAGTTTTATCAGGTTTCTCCATGTGTCTCCATCTTGCTCTTGTCCAGAGTGGTCCAATCAGTATTAAGGTATAGGAAAGATTCTTGTTTCTTACTGAACGGGTAGAGTGGTTAACCAGGGAATGGTACTGTGAATACCAGGGGCAGGGTCTTCCTACATCAGTTAGTAAGTAGGATAATTTCCCACAGATATGGCACAGGTATCCCTGTCAATCATGGCACCCTTGTCAATCATAACATCCCTGTCAGTCATGGCACCCTTGTCAGTCATAGCACCTTTGTCAATCATAGCATCCCTGTCAATCATGGCACCCTAGTTAATCATGGCATTCCTGTCAGTCATGGCACCCTTGTCAATCTTGGCATCTTTGTCAGTCAGGGCATTTCTATCAGTTGTTCCACTCTTGAACTCTGTGTGTGTGTGTGTGTGTGTGTGTGTGTGTGTGTGTGTATGCGCACACACATGTGCATTCAGGCACTCATATGCTCATGAATGTTTGCATGTACACATACACATGTATTTGTGCATTTCAAGGTCAACATTAGGGATCTTTATCACTCCTCACCCTTTTTCTTGAGACAGGGTCTCTCATTATCTGAAACTCACAAGTAAGCTAGGCTAACTAGACAGCAAGCCTCAGGACAAGGGTCTGTCTCTTCCACCATAGATGTGGCATCAAAAGCGTGTGCCACCACACCCAGATCCTTTACATGGGTTCTGAGGGCCAAACACAGACCCTCATGCTAGCACACTAAGCACTTTCCCTCCACAGTCCTGCTCATTAACTCTTACTTATAACCACCCAGTAGGTAGATTTGGGCATGATAAACACCATCTTTGTTACTTCTCCTTGTCTCCTCCCATGGTACTAGAGACCCCAAGTAAGTATGTGAATTTCCTCAGCTCTCAGGTGTAATCTCATATCTGTAATAAAGGTCGTGTTCTTATTCATGTAAGCCTTGCCTATTTATTCATTCATATGTTTATCCTTTCAACAAACAATTATTAGAAGTCTGTTTCAGACAAGGTACTGCCTTAACAGTTGAGGTATCAGTCATCAGAAAAATAGACAAAATAATTTTGTATTCTTAATTACACTAAGGCTAACATTATGGCCAGAAGAAATACACACGGCAAAAACAAAATCATATTATTTCAAAACTAGGGAAGAGAAAGAAAGGGTTTGAATTTAGGTGGGTGGGGAGTTGGGAGGATCTGGAAGGAGTTCAGGGAGAGGGCACCATGATCTAAATACACTGTATGAAAAAAATCTATTTCCAACAAAAAAAGAAAGACTTGGGCAAAGATTACAGAGGCACTCATTTTCACGCACACAGCCAAAAATGATGGATGTCGTGGAGTTTTTCGATGACAACTGCTTAACCTGCCTGATTATAAGAACCAGGAAGGAATCCTGGTGGTGGTGGTAGTGTGTGTCTGTCTGTCTGTGTCTGTGTCTGTGCGTGCATGTGTGTGTGTCTGTCTGTCTGTGTATGCATGCATAGTGCTCTGTGCTATTGATGGTGTAGAGGTGTGTGTATCTGTTTGTCTGTCTGTGTGTGTGTGTGTGTGTGTGTGTGTGTGTGTGCATGCATAGTCCTCTGTGTTATTGATGGTGTAGAGGTGTGTATCTGTCTCTGTGTGTGTGTGTGTGGGTGGGTATGCTTGCATAGTCCTCTGTGTTATTGATGGTGTAGAGGTCTGTGTGTGTGTGTGTTTGTGTGAGCGCATGTACAAGTTCAAGAACATGCTCCTAGGAGCAAAACCACAGAAGACTCAAGTAACACAATGGCCAGCAGTCAGTATACTGTAAAAAGGATAGGAAATGAGATGTTCTACGTATCACGTTGTTCAAAAGGAAATGACAGAGTTGGGAAATATACATGTATTAGATGTCATTCTCATGCAATTATCTCCTAGTGGCCCCAGGTCTAGGTCATCATAGGTGCCTACGAGAAGCTGTCCTCAGAAGGCAGAGTATCCTGCCGGCATCAGATTAGCAACCACTTCATTGGACATCAGCCACATTCACAGTTGTCCACACTGCTGTACTCAGGAGCCCAATTCACAGGACCTACACCTCTGCTAAGGTCACAATTTCTCACTCTGACCCTTGCACGTCACCCCAACTCCTCTGTAGCTTTAATTTTTTCAAAACTTACTTTTAATGATGGTTCTCCCTTCTAGCCTACCACCTACCAGAGGTAGTGGAAAAGAAAGGATACCGGGGAAGTGGACCCATTTAGAAATGGTTCCTTGAAGCAACCCCCATCTGTGTGGTCTGGAAATGGGCAGTTCAGTTCACAGGTCAGCAGCGGCAGCTCGATCCACTTGCAAACACTTCACAGACACACCAGCAGTCTGGTTCGGTAGTGTCCCGATGGCAAACACAAATCAGCAGCAGTGGCACTACCTAGCGGAGACAGCCAGGCCTCAGCTGAGTCAGCAGGAGGGACCAAGGCCAACAGGAACGCCAGGAGTTCCTGGCTGAGCCTCTGTCAGCAAAGCAAATATCAGCAAAGACTGGAGGAACCCCCACCCCGCTGCCAACATTCAGCTAGCCTCTACAGGCAAACCCATCTCACAGACCGTTGAGTCCTAGTTATACCCTCCAAACATCACGTGTCCTCCACAGGTCTTGCCTCACCATCTGTCTTGCCTCGGCACGCAAGTCTGTCTCAGCTGACATCGCTCTGCCAATCAGCCTGGGTCCTCGGAAGTGGCGAAAGCCACTAGAACACTGCCAGAAGTTTTTGGCACATCTCTCCCTATGGAGTCCCAACAAGTGGAGCTCAACTACACAATGTAAGGTGGACCACTACACGCATGCTGTCAGCAAGGAAACCTTCATCACGTGTCCTTTCACGTGCTTGCTTTAGCAGATCATCCTCTCACCTGTGTCTGCTTCCGGGAAACGCTCCTTCACGTGTCTGCCGTAGCAAAACATCATCCGACACAACTGACGCTCCAGAGAGCCCTTCAGTTTCCACTCCCCTCCTCCTCATACGAAGTGGGACCAGAAAGCTGCTGAGAGACAGAGTCTGCAGAGCCTGGTGGCTTCTAACCTGAGGCAGCTGTGGGAAGAGGACGGCTTTATCTACAGCCATTCCCCACGGGGCGGGCAAGACTGCAGTCACTAGCTCCTCGTGCCCTGTGAAAGGAAGCAAGACGCTTGCTGGAATAACTGCCTGAGGAGTAGGAATCCACACGTGACGGTGCTCGAAATCCTTACGAACTCATTCCATAAGTGAAAACCTCCTCCATCGCAATAGTAACTCACCAGAAGCGGGACACCACGTAGAACGCAGTACTTGAAATATCTTGGTTTTGAGAAAATATAGATCTTCAAAACTCTGTTGTCTCCCTGCGCTTTTTTTGTTTCTTTTCTTTTCTGAAATTGTTTTCCCCCAGTTCTCTGATTTTTTTTTTCATCCTGGATTCTAATAGAATTCCACTTGAAATATTAAAAAAAAAAAAGAAAAATGAAAATGAAGGCAGTAGAAAAATATTAAACTGTATGGATTTTTATTGCAAAGACTTAGACGCAGAGAGCCACGTTCCCTGAATCTCAGATTATATTTCCGAGCATCACGTAAAGAGCCCACACAGTGTGCCAGGAAATAGGGTCTGATATTAAGGCAGAATTGCCGGCAAATAATTTTTAAAAACTAAAACATTTTTTCCTGCACATCTACATAGCTAATATACTTTGCACTGTTTCACATAGTAAATTTTTTTCTTTTTATTAAATTTTTACATGAAAACTTATTCCAGAACCTTTTGCTGTCCTACAGATGAAAGCCAGTGTGAGCTGTGTTGCCTGTCCATCTGGGGTTGAGGCCTGGCTCTCTGGTGGTCCACTGTGTAGCTAACCATCCCTGCATAGAGACTGCCGTCACTACACATATCTCTAAGGCCATCTTATATGGAGTGGGTTATGAAAGGCCTTAGCCTTTCTTGGAGAGGCAGCTGGCTCAGACAGATGCAGATACCCACGGTCAAACTGGATGGATGGAGCTTGGGGACTCTTATGGAAGAAAGGGAGGAAGGATTATGGGCCCTGAAGAGGATAGGAACTCCACAGGAAGACCAACAGAGTCAACTAACCTGGACCCTTAGCGCTCTCAGAGTCTGAACCACCAACCAAAGAACATACACAGGCTGGACCTGGGCCTCCCCACATATGTAGCAGATGTGCAGCTTGGTCTTCATGTGGGTCCTGAACAACTGGATCGGGGGCTGTCCCAAAAGCTGTTACCTGTCCATGGGAGGTGTTTTACTAGTTGGGCTGCCTGTCTGGCCTCAGTGGGAGAGGTTGTGCCTAGGCCCACAGAGACTTGATGTGCCAGGTTGGGGGAATACCCAAGGGGGTCCCCTGTCACTCGGAGGGAGGAGGGAGGATTGGTAACTGGGAGGGGGCAGTGAGGGGAATATAAAGTGAATAAGTAAAAGGAAGGAGGGAGGGAGGGATAAGAGGAAGGGAGGGAGGGGAAGAAGGGAGGGAGGGAGGGGAAGGAGGGAGGGAGGGAGGGAGGGAGGCCGGCCTTGAGTTGCAGCAATGAGGGTAGCAGGCCCATTTAAAAGCCTCAAGTGGAAAGGCGGCTTCAGCAACTGTGAAATCTGAGGGACCATGTCTAGAACCATTTACGAATCACCCCATGTTATCCCTAAGCATCCGTTAAAATCTTGGTTAATTTATAGCTGGTCTCATCCCTCACCCAGGAAAATGGGAGAAATTGCAAGGCTGTAATGGGGTAGCATGGGACAAAGAGAACAGGGCCATGAGGACCCTTTCATGCATCCGTGCTAAGCACTTTCTCATCTCTGAGTGACAGGCTAACTGAGGAGCAGCCCAAAGGACAGACACTGCTGGGAGGACAGACACACACTTCACCTCCGTAGAACCACCTGGGAGTGGCTAGCCGTGAGCACCCTGTCCTCTCCCTGGGGAGGACTGGCACCAGAGAAGCAGCCCACGTCCCAAGGCCTCCAGTCAACTCCAGGCGTCCCTGTGTTCCTTCCCTGTGGTGCATGCTCCTCCCCTCCCACAATGCTTCCTCCTCCCTCTTCCTCTTCTCCTCTGAGTGACAGGGGACCCCCTTGGGTATTCCCCCAACCTGGCACATCAAGTCTCTGTGGGGCCAGGCGCATCCTCTCTCACTGAGGCCAGACAAGGTAGCCCAGTTAGGAAAACACATCCATGCACAGGAAACAGCTTTTGGGATAGCCACACCTATACTGGATACATAAAATTCTAGTTTGAGAAATGGATATAAGCTCCCTCTGTGAGCAACGGTTTGTCTCTCCATCCTGAGAGCTGCATTCACAGATGCAGAGCAGGACAGAAGTAGGCAGCACATCGCGGGCACACATGCCATCGCGGGTACACATGCCATCCCCATTGATTGATGCTCTGTTCACAATAGCTCAGGCACTGGGGCACGGCAGATGCCCAACATATGAATGGATAAAGAAAATGCACCACATATTACAAAAGGAATCTATGCATCTGCGAAGGAAAGTGAGGTCATGCCATTTGTGGGCCAAATGGGGGGAGGGGGGACCAGAGATCATTATGTTACGTGAGGTAAGCCAGAAAGACAAGCATCATGTGCTTTCTCTCACATATGTGGAATCTGCATTTAAATTTACACATATAAGTGTGTGTGGGATGTGTGTGTACAGTATGGTTTATGTATTAGAGTATGTATAGGGGGTGTATGTGGTATGATGTGTGTGTACATGTGTGTATGTATATGTGGTATGTGTTTGTACATGTGTGTGTACAGTGTGGTTTATGTATATAGAGTATATATAAGGGGTGTATGTGGTATGTGTGTGTACATGTGTGTATGTGGTATATGTTTGTACATGTGTGCATACAGTATGGTATATGCATATAGAGTATGTATGAGGGTGTGTATGTGGTATGATGTGTGTGTACATGTGTGTATGGTGGTCTGTGTGTGCATAGTGCTCTGTGTGTGAATGGGTGTGTGTGGAGGTGATGTAGTGTATGTGTGTGTAGTTTGTGGTTGTGTGGTGTATACATGTGTGCAATCTGTGACTTTCATAGCCATGCCCAGAATACACCACAAGCAAGCAGAGGCAGGGATGGTACATAAAGCTTCAGCCAAGGCCAAGCAATTCTAGTCCTGCCTCTCCTCAACAGAAGTTAAGTCAGAAGGCGACGTCTGTCTCTGCCGTCTCACATGGGCTCTTCCTAGCTTCAGGTTTTGCAACTTGGTTTCCTGTGCTCCTGCCAAGGTGCAACCAGCTCCCCCCCCCCCCCCACTGCATTCTCTGGCCACAGCACTCTTTGTGTCTGTTTGGGATGACCTTGAGTCAGACCTGTTCCTAAGAGGCTCCTCACAGCTCTCCCTTCTCAGACATCTCCTTAGCCCCTTTTCCTCCTTCTTCATGCTCTTCTTCTTCTTCTTCTTCTTCTTCTTCTTCTTCTTCTTCTTCTCTCTCTCTCTCTCTCTCTCTCTCTCTCTCTCCTTTGCAAAAAAACAAAAAGATGAAATGAGAATAGCAGAGGGATCTATTTTCTTCCTTTGAACATTCCTCTCCTCCGTTTTCTTCCTAACATCCACCCCCAGGTTCCCTGTTCCTTCCTGTCAGCCACCTCTGAAAGCTCCCATCTGTTTGACAGCAGACACTGACAATGCCCCTGACTGGAGCCAAGGTAGGAATAGATGAGGCCTCAGATGTCCAGACACCCACGTGTCCAAGGTTCAAGGCCCTGCTGACCATGACTCTGCAGGATCTTTTTCCAACAAGCTCTGGGTAATTTGAACCCACATACTCTATATACACAACTCCTACTCCTCTTGCTTCCTGAGTCCCTGACTCTGTGGGTTCTCCATCTATGCACCCATCAGTCTGTCCATTCCTCCATCAGTCCATCCATCCATCCATCTGTCCATCTATCTTCCAATCCTTCATTGATTTCCCTCTTCTCACTCCTGCTATCCATGTAGCCTGTTTCCCCAGAGAGAAGTTCAAATTACACCCATAGAAACCCTTCAAGTGATCATTCACACACACACACACACACACACACACACACACACACACACACAGAGTTTATTGGAAAATTTACAAGTGAGAAAACTAATTCGAGCCATCAGGAAGTGATTCAGTTCACGGTCACATTGGTCATTTGATCTCAGTGCACAGACCAAAAGGCAGGCTGACGATGTCTTCATGATAAGCTGGTGTCGGCCATTATCCCGTGAGCAGTTAGACACTGTGTTTCTTCAGACCAAAAGCTTTTGGTCATATCCAAAGATTTAAAGGAAGCCTTACACAGGACTAATATGGAGAATCAGGACCCTCAAAGCCCTATATCACTATCAGATTGCCTTTTTCTTTTAATTTTCAAGCTTTCCCACGCTTTTGACCTTTCCGACTCATAATGAAAAATCTAGACTCTCACACGATGCCTTGGACGATGATTTCAGATCGTCTAGATAGCAGTGGGGAAATACTGAGGTGGCTTTATGAATATGATCAAGGTAATTCAGCTTTCATCTCATTGTCAAGAACTGAGAAAATATTAAATCTGAACATATCTCTCCTATTCCTCAAAATACAAGCATCCGAGTGCCAGGCCCAGAAAAGGAAGGACACGGCACAGATTGCCTGATGCTTCCCACAAAGATACACAAGTGACCCCGGGAGAAGCAAGAATTTCCCTTGAATTTACATTAAGAGCTTGGTCTCCCTCGTGGGCTCGCTAGATAAAAACAGACTTCCTCCTCTCTACGCCCACCACGGAATTCTCTCAGAGAGTTTCAAAAAGTGAATGCTTCGTTTTGTAGTCACACAGTAGGAAGTAGGAAGCGAAGTAGCAGTGGGCTCTCAGGGACATGGCTTCAATAGTCAATGAGTGTCCAATATTGAGATTTTACGTGTCCGAATGGCATGCACTGTCTCCATGTGTTTTGAAAACAAGAATTGTTAAACGTTCTCAAAGTGTCCTCAATAACTTCAGTCTACATTTGAACATTAAAACGTTGGTTCTCACTCATCTATCTACCTGTACTGTATGTTCATAGAAATCATGGATTCTCATATAATTTGAGGTAGTTGAAGTTCACCCTGGTCTTTGGTCTGTGTGGTTTCCATGTATATACATATGCATATATGGAGCACACAAATGAAACACGTGTGGGATGTGTGTGTGTGTATATATGGAATATACATGTGGAACGCATACACTTGACATGATGTCACTTTGGGGCATCTGCTGGACACTGCTTCTCTGAGGAGGATGGAGAGCTGTTCTACACGGACCCCTCCTCAGCCCAGCTATCCGGCCGCTGGTACTGGTCCTCCTGCACCAACAGCCACTTTACTGGACAGTTCAGCTTATAGTCTTTACAGGAGCAGTGTGTTCTCTCACACCCATGGGAGCCAGTCTCCAACAGCTCAGCCCACACAGAAAAATCCCTCCTCAGGACACTCTTGTCCCTAGACTCGGCCTCTGATCCTCCTCTTCCCTCCTCTGCAGAATCCTCTACTCCACCCCTGTTTTAACTCAAGCTTGACTCTCCTCTGTGACTGAACCTAAAGACGGTGTCAGAAGAAAGAGAAGGAGCCCAGATCAGTTGACGTGGTGGTCATCTTGGTTGCCGTGGAGTACCTAGGAGACCTGATTATGTCTGTGAGGGTGCTTCAGGGGCTTAACCTAGGAAGACGGATCCACTCTGAGTGTGGGTGGCGCCAGCTCACGCTCTGGTGTCTTGGGCTGAATAATAAAGCAGGGGAAGCAAGTGAGCTGAGGGAGTCCCAGCATTCCTCAGTCTCTGCTTCCTCAGTGTACCTGGTGTGAGCAGCCACGTCTAGCTCTGGGCCTCAGATGGAGCCTCTTCTGCCACATCCCCTTCTCTGCCATGAGGAGCTAAGAGCTCACGACTAACTCTCCCTTCATGGAGCTGTTTTGTGGGTTATTGGGTCCCAGCAATGAGAAAAGCACCTGATTCAGTTGCTCTCCAGACACAGTATCCACACAAATCTCTGAAAGTGTCTTTCTAGCATATGTCTCTTTCCCATTTTATTGAAAATAGATTTTTTTCCCCTCGTGTGATATACCCTGATTACGGTTTTCCCTCCCCTGCTCTGCCCAGTCCCTCCTCACCTCTCACCTCTCCCCTCATTGATGTGACTCTCTGCCTCTCGCTAGAAAAAAAAAAGGGCTTCTAAGGTATAGCAATAAAATATAACAAGATAAAATAGAATAAAATAAAGCAGAAGCTATCACATCAAAGCTGGA
Source organism: Rattus norvegicus (assembly GCF_021556685.1). Classification (NCBI taxonomy): domain Eukaryota; kingdom Metazoa; phylum Chordata; class Mammalia; order Rodentia; family Muridae; genus Rattus; species Rattus norvegicus. The sequence goes on from NC_141546.1 coordinate 103,665,338, forward strand.
CTAAATAAACCGAAGAAAAAGGAGCCCAGTAGAAGGCACAAGAATCAGAGACCCACTCATTCACACTCAGGACTCCCAGGAAAACACTAAACTGGAAACCATAATGTAGACTCAGAGAACATGGTGCAGACATGTGCAGGCCCTGAGATTTAGCCAATGTTTTGAACTGAATCCAGATTTGCAGGAACTGTACAGGATAAATCCAAAACAGATGGCTATCGGACCACACCAGGAGGAACACTGGCCCATGCCCTACAATATGGAAGCTCGGTAGGGTCCACGCCTGGAGGAACACCGGCCTGTGTTCTACCGTCTAGAAGCTTGGTTGGTCCTCTATAAGAAGAGGAATTGCCCTCAGCTCTTTATGATGAATTAAGCCAAAGTTTGAGCTGCAAAATAGAAGAGTTGATTTCTCAAATGGCTTATTCTTGCCCATATTTCTCAAGAAATAAAGATCCAGGATGTCAAGCTGACACTTCACCTTGGTGGACCGACAGTAGGTAGCAGCTCAAGTCACTTAAGACTCAAGAAGCAGAAAATGTATGACATGAATATGCAGATAGTGCATTATTATTCGTGAATTATTCATAGTTGCTGCAACAGAAACAACCTAAGGGTTGAAAGAGACACTTTAGCTCTCAGTTTCTGAGGTGTCAGTCTGTCGTGGACGGAGTGCTGAGTAGCTCACATTAAAGGCAGCCAGGAAGTAGAGATGAAGATCCAGGCAAGCGATGGCGCAAAACCCCGCCCCATTAACCTAGTCCCTCACAAGGCTCCACCCACCTGCTCAGCACTTCTCAATCATGTCGTCATACCACCAGTAACGAATCCACCAGTAACGAATGTGATTGCTAGGTCAGGGCCCTCAAGAGCTGTCTCTGGAAATTCCTCCACAGACATACCCAGAGGTGTGCTTTGCTAACCGCCCCTCCCCGCCCCGCCACGCCCCGCCACGCCCCACCAAGCAAACTAGGCTTTTCCTAATCCTAAAGCTGGTTGGCAAAAGCAACCACTGCATACAGATGTTCAGGCTTCAGTTTCGAAGGCGGTTTTGACGTCCATTTATTACGAAGCCTCGGGTCGCATGTGCTTGTGTGTTTAGTAAAAAAACCACACAGCATTTCTTCCTTATAGAAGAAGAAAATGCTTATTTAAATTTTACCTGATGGTTTGTTCGCACTTCAACCTAAGAAGGAGAAAGGTAAGAGCACGAAGCTCAGACTTTCAAGCGAATATTCCTGCTCTCTTTCCTCGGCCCCTCCTCCCACAGAGCACTCTGAAACATCCATTAGTCGTTTCTAGGAAGAAAGTCCCCTTCATCAAAGGTGGAAATATGGAAGACTGAAACGGAAAGTGTAAAACCATAATGGTGCTCTGGCAGGAGAATGAAACAGAAACTTCAGAAAGTTTCACTGCACACAGGGCAAAGAGCCTCTGAAGGAGAAATGCTTACCTGCTGCACTTGAGGTGTCACTTCTGTCTTTGAAATAAGCCCCAAAAATGTTTGGTATGACTGTATCTTTCACAGAAATAGGGAAATTCACTGAGTCAGAAATCAGAATATCAGTACATGAACTCCTTCCTCTATTGCATTTCTCTGTGGTGCACAATGTTATTATCTGACAGCCAAAGTCCAGCCTCTGTTCACTCTGAGAACTACCAGACTGAAAGCGGCTCCCTCAGCAGGGCAGGCAGGTCTTTTGCTGTGGAGAGATGTTTTTCACCAGACAACTGGAACCTTCGAGAGGTACCTCCTTCATATCAACTGCAGGCCCTCAGTCACTAGGGTGAGCCTTGGAGGGGACGGTAACCCCACGTCCCTCCCACATCTCCCTTTTTTTCCCTTCCTGACAGGAGATTTCTATGTCCCTGATGTGATGTTTTTACCTCATCCTCAAGCCCAAAAACAATAAAGGTGACCTGGAATTGTTAAACTGTGAGCCAAAATGAACCTTTTTCTCTATAAGGTGACTGTCTCCTATGGTTATTAACAGCAGAAATGGTGTACTAGTAACCTCCAAAATACCACGGTGTCTTGGTTCATTTGTGAAACTATAATAAAATACCTAGGTCTAGGTAACGTACAAGAGACAGAGACAGAGACAAAGAGAGAGACAGAGACAGAGAGAGAGAGAATGAGAATATTTCTTGTCGTTCTGGAAGCTGGTAAATTGATGTGAAGGTGTTGTCAGAGTCAATACCCAGAAAGCACTCATCCTCTTCTGTGGAAGGAGAGAGGGCATAGATAGGGCCAATAGAATTCTTTGCAGCCTCCTTCACTGGGCCATCATCCCATGCAGGAGGCTATCGCTTGCTTGAGTTAATGCCTCCTACATATGTAACCCCCTTAGTGTTATCAAACTGGTGGCTAAGTTTAGCATATGACATTGGGGGTTACATTAAGACCATTAGACAATCTCGGGTCTTGTGTCTTTATGGGTCAGAATAAGGAACAGCTATAAACTATTGCATAGATAAACCAACAAGAAATTTTAAGTCAAGAGTGAGGGTGGCTGGGTGTGGTTTGCCTCTCACCCTGGCAAGCTGTGTAGACTCTGCCGGGCACACTCCTCACATTGCATAAATCAAAGAGTGTGAGCCAGTCAGATGAATTGACTCGGAGCTCAGGGAATTTCTATCTCAAAGTTTGTTTGGAAGACTGTAATTTATTGTGGTGGTATGGCCTCCTCTTTGTCAGCTGAGAGATGTCAATCTGTATTTCCCATCCTGAACGTACTGTCAGCCATTATGCCCTCTCCCTTTCCTTGCTGGTACTCTCATCTTTGAATGTTGGCCTGGGCTTGGCACTCTCTCCTCTTTATAAAAGTTTTAAGAGTGTTCTTCACAAAAATACTTTGAGAAACTGACTCTGGCATCAGGACACTCACTTCAAAAACTCTTAGAGTGATTTCAAGAATTCAAGAGCTTCTAATAAAAATTGAACATTCTCTTACAGTGAGTGTGGAAAGCTGGAAGGCCAGTTAAAGGGAAAGGATTTAAAAGAATTAAAATGTTTTCTACTCAAAGAATCTTGACTAATTATCACTTCATTTTGTTATTTTTTTCTCTCAATCACCAGAATTTCCACAATAGTGTGGAGTCATGTTCTGCCATTAGAACTTTTCATGTTTCTCACTTGACGGTATTTATTGTAACTGGTTGCAGCGATCACAGTCCAGCCTCCCTTTCTAGCACACAAATGGTCCGTGGTGAGATCTGATATCTAAATTCTACTGTACTCTTTCCTTCTTGGCTTCCAGACTATGCAGTATGGGAGGATGAGAGACATGGAGTTGACCTAAATGGAATGAGTCATGAGTTTTATTCAGGAGCTTTGGGAAAAGGACAAACCTCTTCTTGACACTCAGCTGTTGGAACTCTTGTCTCCTCTGCCCTGACTGGAGCATAAAGTCATGGTTGAAGAAGCCATAGCTGTGGTGAGAAAGGCCAGACTGAGATAGTAAAAACAAATATTTCTGTGTTTAGGCTGAAGTACAAAATAAATATATGTTATATGTTTATTACTCTTTATGAACACCTTATATAGCTATTCTGCTACCTTATATAAATAATAATTCCTACCTAAGGGCTATAGAAATTATGCAAAAGCAACATGAGTTAAAATTGTACTAATATAAAGAAGACTGCTGGATTCTGCTTCTGTATTCTTGCTTGCTTGCTTCAGCAGGAGTCTCCCAGCCCCCTATGTCCAGGGAGAACTAATGTTTATTAAAGCTATTTCTTAAAACAGACATTACAGAAACTTCTCTGACTCTGCCAGTCCCACTTCTGTAACATGCCTTACTCCAGTAGAACACCCTCTTGCCATGAATACCATCTTCAGTGGCCACACAGGGAATCGATACAACACTGTTGTACAGCCACCAAAAACTAAGAAAGTGTAGCTTGGGCCAAACTTTGAAGAGCTCTTGTTTGGAGTAAAATAGACCTAATTTCCCCAGCTCTGAAAGTGGTGCTGCTTGGTTCTTCACTGGCCATTCTTTCCTAGATCCACAGAAATGAAAGAAAAGAGCTGTACTGGCTGGTTTTGTGTGTCAACTTGACACAAGCTAGAGTTATCACAGAAAAAGGGGCCTCCCTTGAGGAAATGCCTCCATGAGATCCAGCTGCAAAGCATTTTCTCAGTGATCAAGGGAGGAGGGCCACTGTGGGTGGTGCCATCCCTGAGCTTGTGGTCTTGGGTTCTATAAGAAAGCAAACTGAGCAAGCCAGGGGAAGCAAGTCAGTAAGCAACATCCTTCTATGGCCTCTGCATCAGCTCCTGCTTCCTGCCCTGTGTGAGTTTCAGTCCTGACTTCCTTTTATGATGAGCAGCAATGTGGAATAAACCCTTTCCTCCCCAACTTGCTTCATGGTCATGATGTTTGTTCAGGAATAGAAACCTTGACTAAGACAAGAGCTGTTAAAACCCCCTTTCTTTGTCCCAGCTTTGAGATTAAGGCTGTTGAAACAGAAACTAAATGTTAACTTTTCATTAAGCATAGAAGTCTCATCTCCTATGAATAACAATGAAAAGCAGAGACAAATCTCAGTTTCCCCTTCCACCCTCCTTTCTCTTTCACATCCCTACTCATGTGGTGATGAGATGGATTTTCTCTAATGATAGTATGTGGATAGATAATTCACACATAAAACCCCTTATCCCCACAGCCTTATGGATTTGAACACTTGGGAGGCTGAGTAGCCTTTACTAGGTGTAATTTCACTGGAGAATGTGGGTCTCTGTGAGGTTTTACAGATCAAATCATCTCCTATCTATTCTCTGCTTCCCAACTGTGGGCTCAGTGAGACTCCTGCCTCATACACATCTGCTGTCCTCCCTTCTCCAACAGTGACAGCAGCATCCTGTTGAACTTTGGATGTCACCCATTGAACGCTAGAAGTCATGTAGCTATTTACTTCTACTGAAGCATTCCATGAAAGGTAAAGAAGTAAACTAAACCCCCAAGTCTCAGGAAGTGCCTGAAACCTACAAGACTCACAAGAAAGGGGAGGCCATCTGCTCAGCCAAGCTGCTTGCACAGTATGCTGGGAGCACCATATACGTAGCTATTGTGCATTAGAGTCCATGCTGAGGTAAACTTTCCGGTGATGTAGCTGTGTTAAGAGTCATCTGTGATCCTATAGGCTACCCCAATAAGTTTACCAGTTGCCTAAGCTGACATGGTTGGAATCATTTTGGTGGTGGCAGTGGTGGTGGTGAGTTTTTTGTTTGTTTGTTTGTTTGTTTGTTTTATTTTATTTTGATCATCATTGCCCTTTCTGAAGTAAATAAACTTTTGTTCCTGCCTCCCTTGGGAAAGTTGCTTTGCCAAAATATGCTTGTTCTCCTTTAAGCTGCTCCCCTTCAGGTGACTGGTCACAGCATGTGGAAAGTAACAAATCACAGAAGTCTTCAAATGAAAACCTGCACCTGTTGATTGGCTTTCCCTTACCAGAGAATGTGTTCCTTTCAGAGCCCAGCACCCACTTCCTGGTTCCTCTGCCTTCCCTTCTTCCTGTTTCTCTAACGGGAAAACCATGCCATCACTATCATTGCTTACAGTGAATGGGGATCTCTAAATACTTTTGGTAGAATAATGCAGTGAGTTGTCATAAGAGTTTAAAAATAAAAACATGGGTATCCCCCAAGTGATGGGATTCAGGCTGGCATGTAAGATGAGATTTGAAAATGACTGCTCTAAATGTGTCTTGGTGCTCATTTTAGTTCCTGGTCCTTTCCACCGATGTATAGCACTCGCTCCTCGTTCAGCAGTTCACATTTTCCGTGATGGCCACCTCTTTCCTCCGTGGGGCTGTCACATCCCATCTTCAGTTGGGGACTTCCTGCCCATCTTTCCTTTCACTCCGTGTGTGCCCTAGGCCAACTGTTTTCTCTCTGTGTCCTCATTTAGACATCATCTGGTCCATTTACAAAACTCACAAATTTTCTACTAAGATGATTGACAAGTTATGCAGAAATCTTAAGATAACTAAAATGCATAAAAATAACCTCCTAGGTTCCATCTTGCCTGCCTTAGCTCTTATTCCTATGTAATTTTAGCACTAGACTTCTAAAAGCTCCTGTTTGTGGTTATAAAAAAAAAAGGTGCAAACTCCATCTGTCTCTACAACGATCCAATTTTCCTCTAAAATAAATATAGTACGGAACTCAAATTTTCTAGTTAAAAATTTCCTTCTTATTCAGATACTTGACGTTTTATACTTCTGGAGGAGGCCTACTGCTTGGAAGAGGTGCTCTAGGGGAGGGGGGAGGAGCAAGAGACTGAGAGCTGGACATGAACTACAGATTGATTCAACATGAACATGGAGAGAATATAATGAGCCAAGACCAAGAGGAACCTGGGTTTACTGCTGTCTAGAGGATGCAAAACCAATGGCCCTGGGACACCCTCATAATGCCGGGGTGCTCACTTCTGGTAGATGTTCACCAAAGCTGTATGCCCAGGGAGTGGCCAAAGTACGAATGTATTGATAACCCAATGCCTTTAGGCAAAATTGATTAGGTCTCAGGTTTTTCCCAAGCTAGGATATTTCCTTTCCCATTTCCTCCTGTCTGGAATCTTGTAGCTGAGCCCTTGGCTACCTTCAGAGAGGTGGTCAAGGCATAAAAGGAGCCTCGAACTCAGGGAAATATGTAATAAGGACGATTAGAAGAGGAGGAATTGGAGACTTTTTATTCCCTGGAAAAGAGATAGGAAGATAAGTTCAAACAGAAGGGATAATCAATAAATGCTGTAGCTTATGTAAGCATTTAACAAAATGACATTTCCGGTTTCTCTGGCATTTCTTAGGTGAAGCAAGGTTAGACCTCCCCAAAGGTGAAGTGAGATTAGACCTCCCCCAAGGAAACCAGGCACGGTGCTGTGTTGACCAAACAAAGATCAACATTGTATCCTTCAAAGAGCACCCACTGATGCAGAAAATGGAAACTGAGTCGCATAGCAGGCTCCAGACTCCAGGGTTAAGTGACGATGCCCAAAGCTAATCTCTACCTATGGAAATAGTTTCAGGTTTGGATACATGCAGTCTTGGGTCTCCATAAGACAATACTAAAGACTTGCTGAAATTAAATGTTCTTGTTTGGTTCTAATATTTTCAAAGCCCATCCCATCCCCAGCAATGGGAAGTGTAGACTTGTGGTCAATGAGAAAACACACAGTAATTATGGCTTCAAAGAAATCAGAAAATCCCTTTAGACCTTAACCCACACATTCAGTAACTACTAAAAGGGCACCTGATCCATACAGGTACTGGGGATGCACAGCGAAAAAAAGAGCCAAGGACTTTTAAGGAATAAACTTTATAACATGTATGATATATATGCATATATGTGATACATCATAAAATTATATAACTTGAAAACAAATTTGAATCTCTAGACTTGAATAAATATATGCCATAAGTTAAAAAAGGCTTGGAAAAGACTGGCTTAAACATCGGATAAGAATTCCAGCCAGTTAAACGCATGATTCTTTCGTTGCCCCTGCTGAACTGCAGGTGTCATTGAACGTCCCAGTCTTTCCATCTAATCTCACATTACACTAGGGGTCCTCACCGTCCTCTCTGCAGCCTCTTCAGTGTGGTCCACACACCGTCCTCTCTGCAGCTTCCTTCTCGGGTTCTGAGAACTGTAAGGTTACTGGCTGTCTGCTACCTGACTGAGCCCACAATAGAAAAAGAGGGCAGGTCCAAGCCCCAAGTTAATCATTAGATGAAGCTGTGTGTCCTACCACTGAGGACTAGCTAGGGAAATGAAGTCCTAGCCTATGGGAGCAGAGGACGCGGAACTTAAAAACCACAGTCTCCCGAGTCCGCACGCTGCTCATTTTGCCTTTCCTCTATGCTGGCGTCCCTTTTTGCAGAATGGAATATTGAAAATGACTTTGCTTTCCCTCGTCTCTTGAATTCATTATCTTATTTCTAGCAGAAATAGGAGAAAAATACAAACTAAGGGGTTAGTTACAACTCGTGATTGTCAAAGACGATATCTTTACTGTGTAGGACACGCACAGACAGAAATAGATGCAGAGGACCTCAGAAGTGTAAACAAAGACTGCAACATGACGAAAGATTAAAAGTGACTCGCCGGAACGAAGCTACAAATGCAAACAACTGAATAAATGGGAAGTTTTATAAAGTAAAACACTGGCAAAAGCATCGGGCGCTTTCAAAGCAACAGGATTCTAAATCGTGCCGTGTTTCTGCGGAACCATTGTCAGAACATCAAAATTATCCAATAACACTAACTATAAAAGAAAAAGGGAAAATAGTTCAAATATCCACAAATGAAGTTTGCTGAATGACTTTCCTATCAGAATGATATTTTGTAGCTAATACAAATATATAGAGAGGAGAGGGAGGGAGAAGAGAGAAATTTATACTTACTGTTTGGGGGAAACATCTACAATACAAAATGGATTTTTGAATGTGACATCTGTCCACTTTTGCTTTAAAAAAAAAATAAGGATTGGAGAGATGACTCAGTGGTCTTAACCACTGACTGCTCTTCCAGAGGTCCTGAGTTCAATTCCCAGCACCACATGGTGACTCACAACCATCTGTAATGGGATCTGATGCCCTCTTCTGGTGTGTCTGAAGACAGCAACAGGGCACTCACATATATAAAATAAATAAATCTTTTTTTAAATTGAGTGTGAGTATGAGCAAGTGTATGTGCTTGTGTGTGTGTGTGTGTGTGTGTGTGTGTGTGTGTGTGTGTGTGTGTGTGTGTAGGAGCGATGCCCTGGAACTGGAGTTACAGCCTCTGTGAGCAGCCTGACGAGAATGCTGGGGTCTAAACCCTCACTCTCAGTCAGAATGAGCAGTGAGCACTTTTCGCCACTGAAAAGCCAGCTCTTTGCTCCCTGTGATTTATTTTGTATTCATAAAAAATGAGCAGAACTTTTAAATATACAATTTAAAAGCAAGCAGACATATGTTTAATCTGCTACATGAATAATACTTAGTTTTAAAGGGGTAGAACTTAACATAACCAAAACTGTAATTTTTAATTATGTGTCTAACTGTGTGTAACTATGTATCTAACTACACATCTAATTGCGCACACTCTAGTGTCTAGCATAGGCTTTTCTTTGACACATCCATTTATCTTACTGATATTTACTATGAGGGCTCCAGATGAATACCAGAGATGCCAGAGGATAACTTAAAAACTAAAACGGGAGGAGTGTAATCTCGGTTCAGCACTGTTAGAAAGTAACCATAGGAATGTGACCTGTTACTAATCAGGCCTTTCCAGAGAGCTGGGTACTCTACTGGATGCTACAACGGGGAAAAAAGTACTGATGACCAATCAGGCCCAGAATACAGACTGAATCATCTTTCTCAGACTTCTGAAAATATATATGAAAATGTAGGAAAAGCCAGACATAGTACTTCACACCTTCAACCCCAGCACCTGGGAGGCAGAGGCAGGCAGATCTCTGTGAGTTCAAGGCCAGCCTGGTCTACAGAGTGAGCTCCAGGACAGCCAGGGCTACACAGTGAAACCCTGCCTTGAAGAAAAGAAAAAGAATTCTTTACAAATATACATCAAGGTAATTAATAAGAGACTATGCTACTTTTCTAGCTTTTATCTGTATAAAATTATTCAGATTATATTGACTTACAATATATTGTGGGGTGTTTTTTTTTTTTCATTTTAAATAGTCATCTTTGTACCTGATTCTGTTTTCACAATATTGTAAAATGTGTTTCCACGTGAGTCTCAAAACCATAGTCTTTGGATGTCATAAGACATGGATTCATCAGTGCTGGTGTATAATTGCTTTCAGACACGCCCATAAAGGTATAATAAAATAATTAAGTTTATATTTCAATTGATGAATCAGAGGCATTTGTAATAAATGGGCCACAAAAATAGTACTACTTGCAAATAATTTTAGGTAGACTGTAAATAATTACAGCCAATTTTGAATCAACTTGCAAGTATTAAATTGGCTGTTTATTTTCAAATATTTGCAGGAAAAACAGGGCAGAAAAATTCCAGCATCCCTTGTTCTGCAAACACTCATTTCAGACTTACCCCCCACATCTCCCCCACCAGCCCTCCTCCCCCACCCCCAAGCAGGGCAAAGAACTCGTTAGAGTCAGACATATCACAGGTTTTAAAAGCTACATGCACATAGTCTTGGGCATCGCTGAGGAGGAGAGAGAATCATGAAGGTGATGGTGGCAGACAGAGAAAACGCAGAGACAGATGCCCTGTGGGGGATGGTCTCAAGCCGCCTAGTTTCATCTCTCTAACCACGACTTCTGTGAGAATGACTGGAAAGAGGGCTCAGCAGCTACTGGTCCTGCAGAGGACCCAGGCTCTATTTCCAAGGGATCCAATGCCCTCTTCTGGCCTCCAAGGGCAGTGTATGTATGTGGTACCACGTACACACACACTGGCAAACAGCACCCATAAAATAAAAATAAATAAATAAATCTAAACAAAACAAGCAAACAACAACAAAAACCAGGGTCCCAAGTTTGACCTCTCCATTTGCAAATGATAGCTGTCCAGGGCGTGTAAACCAATTTAAACACCCCAGGCGAGGGGGAATCCTTAAAATCCTTAAAAATCCTTTTACAGGATGGATTCTTTTTTTTTTTTTTTCTTTTCTTTTTTTCGGAGCTGGGGACCGAACCCAGGGCCTTGCGCTTCCTAGGCAAGCGCTCTACCACTGAGCTAAATCCCCAACCCCAGGATGGATTCTTTAATATCAATAAATGTATGGTGCTGACTAATTTGCCACTAAGTACAGTCCAAAGTAAAATTATTCTGAACTTGGCAGATAATGGATCGTATCTGTGTATATTTCTAAAGCCAAGATATTCTTTAATGTCCATATAAACTGTTTTACCTGAAATTCTACACCCGATAAAGCTAACAGGAAGTATAGGTAGGTGAAGCAGACTCCTGTATTGCTTCTAAAAAAATTATAATTTCTCGCAACTTAGCAGGGTGTCAAGCACTGGTTCCTATTAGAACATAGCATGCTAAGGGTTATGATAACTGAATTAATTGAAATGCCTCTAGCCTCGCTTAAGATGTAACACTGTCTAATAATGGCTGTCGCTGGTTCATTTTTTCATTTTCCTAACATTTACTAAGAGAACACTTTTAACTGATCTCCTAGTTAACTGATTAATACCTTGTAAAGATTTCTGAGCCATAACTTAAAAAAATTAAAACAGAAAGAGAACCCTTCCATTTTAATAAGGCGGGGAGGCAGACATGATAATTTGATCAATTAAATATTAATTGGGTCTTCTACGAGGTAATTGGGTGTTCCACTTAGACACCACAGTGAGCAGAAGAACCCACTTCCTCTCACCCTCCTTGAAGGCTTGCAGGGAAGGTCTGGATTAAGCTGCTTTCATTGCTGTGACAAACTACTTGACACTTTTTGCTCAGGCTTCCAAGGGCTTCAACTCAATGGGGCCTGATTCATTTCTCATATTGGGTCTCTGGGGAGCCGGATGGAGAGTTCTCCTCCAGCACCATGTCTGCATGAGTGCCACGATGACAATGGACTGAACCTCTGAACCTGCAAGCCAGCCCCAGTTAAATGTTTTCCTTTATAACAGTTGCCTTGGTCATGATGTCCCTTCACAACAGTAGAAAACCTAAGACGAGGCTGTTCCTGGAGAAGAGGTTGAGACAGTGACACTGTGAGGCCATTGTCCTGGGAGTCACTGATGCAGGGACATCACTCAGAACACTGGACGGAAAAACCTATGTATCATCCATGTATGCAGGCCTCTCACAGTCATGGTATTCAAACTGAATCAACACAGAAGAAGTCTCTTCTCTGCTGGTGTAAACCAAGGAGACTGGCTCAAACTAGTCACGTGAATTGTTGTTAGCTTGAAATAGAGCATTGGTACAGGAATACGGAACATAATTTCTGAGGGCAGAAACTTACCCTGCACTTAGGCTAGGGCAATGACGTCCCCAAACAGTGTGTGCGAAGACCCTGCTACAAACAGCTGCTGTAAAGACGTTGAGATCCTGTTTTTGGAGAATGCCAACATGAACAACAGACAGTTTCAGGCTAAGGCAATTTACTTCCCTTTGCATAAATGGGAAAAGGAGGGGCAGAGAGTGGCGCTACTTCAAAGGGTCACAGGTAAGCAGTTAGAATCTACCAGACTCTCACGCTGGGCTCTGACCAGCGGCAGGCAGGTTCACAGTGGCCCTGGAGGCCTCAGCGTTCTTTGGGAGCTGAATTCTTTCACCAGAGAGCCAAATCTAACCTAAACCGGTGTGGCTCCCTCAATAACCCATCCCATGTAGGAGAACATGAATATTTATCATTTTCGTAACAGACATAAGAATGCATTAGGGGTTGGAGGGAGCAGTCAGTCAGGAAAGCCCCTGCCTCACAGGCATCAAAACCTGAGTTTGAACCCCAGAGTTCAGGTATTTGAGCCAAGTATAGCACTTGTAATCCCAGCTCTGGGGAGGCAAGAGACAACAGAGTCTTGGCCACTTAGCCAAGGGTCTTAGAAACATTGATCCATAAATAAGAGTACAGGGGAACATATAGTGAACATGATACAGCTTGTTCTGTTTGGATCGTCAGCCTGGGCAAAAGACAAAATGGTCAGCGTATCAATTTGGCACAAAAAAATAGCAGTTTTTAAGTTGTGATTGACTGAATTCTTTATGGACGTACAATCATCCACCCATGTATCTAGTACTGTCCTTGCCCTGCCCCAGATGCAAAGCCTTATCCAATCCCTACCCTGAAGCCCAAGAGTCCCTCCTTTCTGGTCTTGGCTCAGCCCCTCAGCAGGCTGCCTGTAACTTCTCAGACATGCCAGCCAGAGAAGACAGGACCTTAGTTCCTCCAGACTGTCTGTGGCCCTCTGATGAGTACTGAAAGTGGACCCGGCTGATTTATTTCTCAAAATAGCAAGCTCCAGACTGGTGAAAGATCCTGTCTCAAAAACAACAAAAATAGCAAAACCAAGATGGGCAATGCTTGAGGGGCAGCATCCAAGGCCACCTCTAGGCTCCCAGGCACCCACGCACACAGTAAAATTGAACCATAAAATAATAACTCCAACAAGGTGGTTCAACAGGTAATGGTGCTGGCAGCTTTAGCCTAAGGACTTGAATTCAAAATTCCAAACCCACACTGTGAAAGGAAAATACTGACTCTGTGGACTGACCTCCATATATGTGCCACAACACGTATGTGTGTGCACATACAAACACACAAAAACACAGTAAGTCAATAAGAATATCTTAGTTAGGGTTCTACTGCTATGAACCGATACCATGACCAAGGCAACTCTTATAAAGGACAACATTTAATTACGGCTGGCTTACAGGTTCAGAGGTTCAATCCATTATCATCAAGGGAGCAGGGCAGCATCCAGGCAGGCATGGTACAGGAAGAGCTGAGAGTTCTACATCTTGCAAACAGGAGAAGACTGGCTTCTAGGGAGCTAGGGTGAGGGTCCTAAAGCCCATGCCCATAATGGCACACTTCTTCCAACAAGGTCACACCTCCTAATAGTGCCACTCCGTAGGCCAAGCATATCCAAACCACCACAGAATGTAAATTTTAAAAATTTAAAGAAATTTGAATTCACTGGACTTTATGCTTGTCTTAGGGTGTTACTGCTGTGAACAGACACCATGACCAAGGCAAGTCTTATAAAAGACACCATTTAACTGGGGTTGGCTTACAGGTTCAGAGGTTCAGTCCATTATCATCAAGGCAGGAACATGGCAGCATCCAGGCAGGCATGGTGCAGGAGGAGCTGAGAGTTCTACATCTTCATCTGAAGGCTGCTAGAAGACTGGCTTCTAGGCAGATAGAACAGGGTCTTACAGCCCACACCCACAGTGACATACCTACTCCAACAAGGCCACACCTCCTAATAGGGCCACTCCCTGAGCCAAGCACATACAAATCATCACAATGCTAGTCTCCTAAGTACTGCTGGGTGCATCCAAGAATTTGAGCATCATGGGAGAGTCAGGGTTCCCAGAGGTGGGTGTGCAGGCCTGTATTTGTGACATATTTTAATCTCTTAAAGATATTGCAGAATGGCACCGATGTCACCAGGTAAATGTGCATTTAGGAAAGGTGGGGGCTGGGGGCTGACTGGTGACTATAGCATACAGAAGGGACTTCTGGACAGCTCCCTCTTGGATACCTCCCGCTCACATCTCCCCTCAGGCAATCTGTGGGTGTGGAGGACAATGTGGGTTTTTTGTTTTTTATTCTAGCGGGCGGACTGGGCTGAAGCAGAGCGATCTTTGTAAACTCATTTGCCTTGTGAACTTTGGGGGAAGCGAGAAACTGCCCAGCAAGTGATTGTGGCTTTTTCTGGAGTGAGAGCTACAAGCCAATTTCGCTCAAGTCAGGAAGTGTTTATGTTTTGAATTAACTAATAAAACAGAGAAGGCTAAAAATAAATGCTGAGCCACAACACGCTAAAACAATTACACAGCAGCGTTCTAGTAAACAAAAGGCTTAGATGATATTGCCTTTATACAGTTTTATTTTTATTTTAACCGATTGAGCATGAATGCGGAACGGGGAGTGAACAATGTCACGGCCTTGACGCGGCTCCCATGTAAGGTTCTGGGTGCTTGAGCTAATTCTTCTGTGTTAATCCCGTGAACTCTTCACATAGCAGTGTTGGAGTGACCAGTGGGCTTCTGTGAACTCAAGTAAGCTGTTTCTTTCTTCAAATTTTCCACTGTGACACCGTTAAATGCACAAACAGGAAACTTAGCAAAATAAACCCACTTTGCAGGGGAGGGGATACAAGGGGAGCAGATCAGGTGACCAACTTGGTGGGTTTTTTTTCCAGTTACTTACCCGTCCTCTTCCTCCCTCCCTCCTTCCCTCCCTCCCTCCTCTCCCTTACTTTCAAACTTCCTTGCTTTTAACTGCGAGCTATTTCTCAGCCCCTTCTCATGGCAAATTCAAGACATCGTATATCTCATCCCAAAATGCTACAGTGTGAACTTCCTTGAAGTCAGCTGAGTGTAGTGATGCGTCCTTGCAATCTTGGCAATCCAGAAAGCAGACGGGAGGGTCAAGGACTCATCACGGCTACACAGCGACCTCCTGCCTCAGAAAATTTAATATCACTGAGACTATGTAAATGATTCTAACTCTGTCTGTTGTCTAGTACGAGCCATGTTCTGATTTTACCCATTAGCTCCAAAATGTCTATACAGCGGCTGGAGAGATGGCTCAGTGGTTAAGAGCACTGGCTGCTTTTCCAGAGGACCTGGGTCTGAATTCCAGCACCCACATGGCAATTGACAACCATCTGTAACTCCAGTTCCAGGGGGATCTGGCCCCCTCTTCTGGCTTCCCTGAGGACTTCACTCACATGATGCTCGGACACGCACAAAAGCCAAACCACCTGGGAACACAGAATAAATATAAAAACAAAATGGGGGGAAAAATCTGTGGCCCTCCTCTCTTTTGTATAACTGACATTCCCAAAATTACCTGTGGCTTCGAACTGAGACAATTGTTTCTGTCTGTACTCAGTAAATGAGATGGATGTATTCCTCGAGGGATAGACCCCTGTAGTCTACCCCACCCCCCACCCTGGGCCTTCCTTCCCAGCTCCTGAATTTACTGGGTGTGTGTTCTTACACAGGCCACATAACCCCATGTGCCTGTTTCCTCTTCTATAATGTCAGACCAGCAACAGCAGCACCCCAAATGGTTGGAGTGGTAGAAGAAAACATGCATTGACGCCCTTACCGCAACACCCAGAATCCCTCAAGCACTGAGTGGATCCGGTCTGTTCTTTCTGGGCTGTACTTTGTTTGGACACACTACGTGGTTATTCATGTTCTTTCTGTATTAGGGAATCTATTCAGCATTTGGGGATGAGATATATGATATCTTGAATTTGCTGTAAAATGCCATGAGAAAGGGCTGAGAGATGGCAGTTAAAAGCGAGAAGTTTGAAAGCAGGAGTGAGGAGGGACAGAGAGAGGGAGGGAAGAAGGGACGGAAGGAGTGAGGAAGGGAGGAAGGGAGAGACAGAGAGAGGGAGGGAAGGAGGGAGGAAGGGAGGAAGTGAGAGACAGGACAGGTAAGTAACTGGAACAAAATGCTGATTGTCTAGCATACTGAATCTGTTTATATTCCTATGGAGAGAAGCCTGTAAAACAGGCACCAGACAGAGGCAGGGGCTCCTGTACCAAACCAGAACTTGTGCTTATCTTTATGCCAATCAAACCCCACAGGGGTCCAACGTGGCCAAGAACCACATTGCTGCTGGACCATCTCGAGCATCAGAGGAAGACGTGAAGCCCAGGCATGCTTCACTTCATTGTTGGATGCTGATTTTTTAATACTGCATCAACTCTTGGCCATCACTGTTCCCATCTATAAAATGGGTTCAACAAGACTTGCTTTGTGAGGCCTGTGAGACAGTGAAATACCTGTATAAGCACCTTTCACACAGTGGGCTGACCTGAATCCTCAGGCTCTTTTCCGCTGGTTAAATTGGGATGATTCCTTTCTCTGCCCTTCCATCTCTGCCTCAGACATGTTATTTTCTCTCCCCAACATCCTTTTCTTGTTTTGTTTGGTTTTTTTATTTCCTCTACACAGTCCCTACTTCTGGCCCTTCAGGCTTCTAGCCAGTCCACTATGCTCTACCCTGAGCAATTCCTGCAGTCTCAGAAATGATTGCCACCCTCTGCCCACCACCTGCCCACCACCTGCCCACCACCTGCCTACCACCTGCCCACCTCCAGCTCACCACCTACCCACTACCTGCCCACCACCCGTTCACCACCTGTCCATCTCCTGCCCACCACCTGTCCATCTCCTGCCCACCACCTGCCCACCACCTGCTTACCACCTTCCCACCCCTGCTCATCACCTGCCCACCACCTGCCCACCACCAGCCCACCACCTGCCCACCACCTGCTCACCACCTGCCCACCACCTGCCCACCACCTGCTCACCACCTGCTCACCACCTGCCCACCACCTGCTCACCACCTGCCCACTACCTGCTCACCACCTGCCCAACGCTGCCAGAAGCAATAGTAGCTGCCAGTCCCTATGCGGTACTTTATAATCTTAACTGCCTTCACACTGTGTTATTTTTAATCCTGATCATAACTCTATGAACATATTCTTTCCCATTTTCTAAGTAACTTGTCAAAGAACCTGGACCACTTGGTGCCCAAGAACTAACAGGCATGTTCTTTACCAGTCTTCTCATCTACTCTTAGTTCTGTCTCAGTTAACAACACAGGATGAACCAGGTATGGCAGCTAACAGCCAGCGCTCTGGCTATGTAGAAGGATCATCTACCAGCAAGCCGGCCTGGGCTACAGAGTGAGACCTTAGCTCAAAAAAAGCAAAACCGAGGGCTAGTGAGAGGCTCAGACAAAACCACGCTTACTACTCAAGCACTCAGACCTGATTTGGATCCGCAGAACCCACTTGAACAGCTGTGCCTGGTGGGATAAAACTGTAATCCCTGGTCTTGGAGGGGCGGGGCTGAGACAGAAGTTTTTTTGAAGCTTATTGGCCAGCATCCACCTTCACAGAGGGCTTCTCCATTGAGGAGGGCTGCCCATCAGAACTGGATGTGGCAATATTCCCCTGGTCTGAACCTTTCAGGTGTCAAATAGTTGAAGTCAAGTGAGTGTCTTGATATAGTAATCACTAAACTATACTTTTTATCGTCCCAAAGATTTATGGCCAATCAGAATCATCTCTTGTTTTACAAGCCAATGAGAAGAGACCTGTCAGAGTAAGCATTTGCTTCTCTTTTAGTGTTTTGTGCCACTGTTATCCTTAGAGGAACTGCTTAAATTACATAAAGCCCTAAAATTACACCTTCTCTTGTTTCACTTTTCTGAGAAGTCCCCAGTGGGAAACTTTGAATATAACTTATTGCTAAAATTGTTCAAATATTTAGAAGACAAAACTTATCTAATTCAACTGTTTGTTTTTTAATTGACTTTCCAAACACAAGGTAGCTTGAGCATTAGAAACGATGATAGAAAGTTATACTGTTTGTGCAGGGGGAAGACTCTACTGGTGCCACACTTGTAAAATATAATAAAACAGATTGAGAAAAATACACAAAGGCGAGGGGAGCAGTTCAAGAGGGTGGAAGAGGACGCAAGGTTCGGAAAGAAAGCAAATATCACTGTCAACACTGTCCAATAAGTATGACTTGTCAGAGGTATCAAAGTCTTCCATAAACTATTGGCTCTGACAAAGTTCCCGCCCAGGAAACCTAACCAGCGACCCGAGGGTGCTAACAGGGAGCCATTCCTAAACCACATCAGGCAATAGAGACCTTCCTGGCAGCAGGTTCCCCAAAGGGGTCCCCATTTCCTTGACCAGGACCATCAGAATGACCGGGAAACAAACAGATTTCTTAATGAATTGGTGATAATAATATTACCAGAAAGGAGGCTGAAATAACCCGAGTAGAAATACTGAAGCAACTCTCAGCCCGTCCACACGAGCATTGTCACTTATGTTAACCAGCAAGCTTTAGCAGACCCCACCTCCAGCAGGTAAGACGGATGCTATGACATCGTCCACGAGAAGTCACTTAGACAGTTCTTTCTGGTTCTTTCCTCCCAAGCTTTGTGGGTTTCACCTGCCTTAGAGATCTCTCCAGACCAAGGCTGCTTAACCTAGGCTTGTATATTCTTTCCTTCCTCACAGTGTCTGGCCCAGAAGGCCACTGAGAGGGAGACACTTAAAGAATGACAGCTGGATGCTCACATTGCTCCAGACCATGATGAAGACACACAGTGCTTTAGTAGATGCAGGTATCTGGACTGGACTGTTCATTCTGAGGAAGAGAAGAGCCTGTGTGACGCCAGAGGCCATTTCCCCCCAAGCAACAAAGACCGGGAAAATCCAGACACATAGAAGAGAGCCGTTAGTCATGCTCAGTGGAGATTTTACAGCTTTTCTGAAGAACTCTTGAAATGTCTAGTTCTCCGGAGATGAGGAAGATCAAGTCTGTCCTTGAGAACCTGCCACCCCTTGTCATCTACCTCAGCCATGACTAATCATGGAAGAGAAATAACAGCGAGCCATTTTTTTTAGGAGTCACACTTATAGGATTTTTCCTACCTTCGTAGTTTAGCTAAGAAAAGGGTCTCCATTATAATGGGAACCTCCCTAGCTCTTTTAAGTAATCTTTGACAAGTAACAATTCAAGACATTTAACTCATTAGGAAGGCCATGTCTTAGCTTGTGGCAGTTCAAAGCATGAACTCTGGACTCCGATGACTTGTTTTGAGTAATGAACTAGTAAACACCCATCCTTCTACTGCAGTGCACATGACAATCTGATCTCCATGACAGGGAAGTATGGAAATTGCTGAGTGTTTCTTTTAAATAAATATTCAAATTCTTCAACAAAATACATGTTTTTGTTTGTTTTTACTTTCTATGAAAGTCAAGTCAAGTGGAAATTGCTCTAAAGGTACTTTTATTTAAAATATATATTTTATATATACTTTCTAGAAAAATACCTACTTCAACGTTTTAGAAATTCTACAGAATTGTACAAATAACTGTTTTGTGTGTGTGAGACAAACAGGCCTTGGTGGGAGATCAAACTAGAACATGTTGGACTGACATTCATGGACCAGTTTAGTCTGTACCTGGTGAAACTTCAAGTTTCTAAGTTGAGAATCTATTTTTTTCCTCTACTGAACAGGAATAAAATGTTCGATGTAGATAAGTTTTAAATATTTCATATGACAGTTGGAGGAGATGTTATCCTCTTATTTTATCAAAAAGTAACTGTTAAGTGAATGTTCTAGTTTCGTTTCTGTTGCTATGATAAAATACCCTGACAAAAAGCAACTGAAGGAGAGAGAGAGTTTCCTTCATCTTATAGTTCCTGGTTACAATCCGTCACTGTGAAGGAAGTCAAGTTGGGAAGTTCAGGTAGTCACATCTGTTGCAGGATATTTGATCACACTGTAAACCCTGAGATTGTGCTGTGTACTGGAAAAAATCTGCTTCTAGTCATGGTCTGGTTCAGCCCTAGTACACCCCTCTAATCCAAGACCTTTCTGCTTGAATATTGTAAACAGGATTAAATAAAGTCAGCCATAGGTCAAGAGGCAGAGCAAGCAACCAGTTGGCAGGAAGAACCTAGGAAAAAACCATAAAGAATAAGAGAGTTAGGACAGATAGACAGACACACAGGAAGTAGAAGGGAGGGACATACGGTTTGAGGGGTTTTTAAGACCGTGTGGAGAAGGAGATTTGCCCTTTGGGACACCGGCAGAGGAGGAAGGTCAGCTGGGTGCTTTCTCTGCCTCTCTGAGCTACTGGGCTTTCACCTGGTACTTGGCTCCCAAGTCTTTATTGGTAAAATCAAATGTTTGAGACTTAGACACGCATCACACCCACTGTAAAGTTGAAGAGGAACTCATGCTTGGACTTGATTTCTCCACTGTAGCACAATCTGGGAACCCCTGCCTAAGGAATGGTGCTTGGCTGAGTATTCCCCCATCGATTAATATAAATAAAATACTTCCCCACAGACATAACCATAAGCCGACCCAACATAGACAATCCCTCATTGAGGTTTTCCTCCTATGTTACAGCAGGCGGAGTCAAGTTGAAAGTTAAAACTCACTCTTAGTGATAATGTTGTATCGCTGTGAAGAGATACCATGACCAAGGCAACTCTTATTTCAAAGAAGAAGAAGAAGAAGAAGAAGAAGAAGAAGAAGAAGAAGAAGAAGAAGAAGAGGAGGAGGAGGAGGAGGAGGAGGAGGAGGAGGAGGAGGAGGAGGAGGAGGAGGAAGAGGAGGAGGAGGAGGAGGAAGAGGAAGAGGAAGAAGAAGAAGAGGAAGAGGAGGAGGAGGAGGAAGAGGAAGAGGAAGAGGAAGAGGAAGAAGAAGAAAGAAGAAGAAGAAGAAGAAGAAGAAGAAGAAGAAGAAGAAGAAGAAGAAGAAGAAGAAGAAGAAGAAGAAGAAGAAGAAGAAGAAGAAGAAATCTCTTAATTGGTGCTCGCTCACAGTTTCGGGGGGTTAGCCCATTATCATCATGGTAGGGAGCAAGGCAGTGGGTAAACACCAAAGCAGTAGCTGAGAGCTATACTCTGTCCCACGGGCAGAGAGACACAGAGACCCTGGGCCTGGCATGAGCTTTTTGAAACCTCAAAGCTCACCCCCCCCCCACCAGTGACATCCTCCTAATCCTATCAAAGAGTTCTAGTCATTAATGTCTAAGTTTTCAAATATATGAGCCTTCAGGGGCCATTTTTATTCAGACCACTACAGTAACCATCATAATCAATGAATTATTGAACGGAAAAGCAAGTGTGAAGTGAAAGGAATTAACTTAGGACAAAAGTGGATCTCAGAGAAATAATAGCCACCACAGGCTGGTTGTTGCAGAAACCTGAGTCACCCTCATTTGAAAAGCCAGATGTGCCAGATGTGGTGGTGCACATCTGTGACCTGGCTCACAAGCCAGCCAGACTATCCTAATTAGTGATCCCCAGGTCCCACAGAGAAGCCCTGTGTCAAAGAACAAGATGGGATGCACCTGAGGAACAACACCTGAGGCTGTCCTTAAAAGTCACAATGGATTTTTCTTACCTTCGTAGTTTACCTAAGAAAAGGGACCCAATGTATGGGAAACTCATGCACACACAACCACATACATTTGTGCACATACGAGCATGCACACACAGAAACATAGAGGCCTACGTACACATGTTTGTACACTTGCAAATACAACCACGTACATTGGTGCATACATGTGAGCATGCACACGCACACACATACACCAACATATACATAAATACACACACGCATGTGCAGTCATATATATTCATGCACACACATGAACATGGTCCCTTCTGACATGGAGTAGAAACACTGAAGTCCTGAGCCAAAGAAAACCTGGTGTCTTGCTAGGCTGAGTATCTTAGGATCATTTTAGTGATGGGTAGGTACTGTAACAGGCACCACCTACTTCCCTCTGTCCTTGGCCACATGTCTTTTCTGAATCTAACTTTCCTGGATCCCTCTTACAGACTTCCGTGCTTGCCTTGGGCCTGT
The DNA here is from genome assembly GCF_021556685.1 of Rattus norvegicus. Classification (NCBI taxonomy): domain Eukaryota; kingdom Metazoa; phylum Chordata; class Mammalia; order Rodentia; family Muridae; genus Rattus; species Rattus norvegicus. The sequence goes on from NC_141546.1 coordinate 103,687,448, forward strand.
TCACGGAATACAGAGCAGTCCCAGAAAGAACTTGAAGTTTTTTAATTACACCA